>NW_028318044.1:1755000-1940000 GCF_062004578.1 Staurois parvus | reverse complement strand
GTACACACACATATAGACACACACACACACTAGATTATATAAACTATACATGTTAATCATGTATCACCTTAATTTAAAATATTAAAATTTAATTAAAAACTAAAGTATTGAGCTACTGCTAATTTACCTTTTAATTAAGTATTTTTATTTTGTAATACTTTTTAAATAAATTCAAATTATAAATGTCAATTAAATTTTAAATAAAAAAAAATTTGCATTAAAAATACTCTCACATATATATTTGCTTACTGTTGATAGCATTATTACCACCATTTAAACTTTTATTTCTTACATACAAAAAATAAAAAATTGAAAGAATTTTATTTTTTTATTGCTATTAAAATAAAATACAAGTCAAAAGAAAAAAAAGAAAACCTAACATTTAAAATGTAATAGAATAAGATTAAATAAAAAAAAAAAAGAAGAGTAACAAAAAGGGACTATGAGGACAGATAAACATTCAATTAAAAGGCAAAAGAAAATCTTTGTTTTAAGTTAAAATTTTATTAGTAATAAATTAATTTAGAAGAGCAGGTAAAATATTGTTACATAGGAGGCGTAGATTGGCGCGTTTTGCACATTATCCTGACAACTTCAGCAACTATAATGGATATCCAAGACATATAGATAAAACACAAACCGAGCAAACATGCAGTGTGTGGCAGAATATTTTAGATTATCATATAAGAAAATGAATTTAAATACAAAATGCTGCCAGATACCAATACATGTGCCTCAATCTAATAAAACATTCACCTTAATGATTGGAAAAATTTAATAACATTTATAAAATGAAATCTTGGGAAAATGGCTGTATTGAGAATACTTGGAATGAAGCTGGGTTTTCCATTTTTCATGCCAAATGTGAATCCTAACCCTGTCACATCGTATCGACCAATAACTCCGAGTCATGTTTATGAAAAGCTTATGGAAAAGCAATGAAGCTTCAGACAGAATATAGGAGACTCTCCAAACACGAGCCGATTACAGTGCCATGCTGTCATGCTTCGGTTCAGGGTTTGTAAATAAGATTGGAAGGCTGTAGAAGCAGGAATACTGGAACAGATTTTATTAAATAATTATTATTATTATACAGGATTTATATAGCGACAACAGTTTGCTCAGCGCTTTACAATATAATAATTAAATTATTTATTTTAAACACATTAAGGAGGTCTATTTATCCATGTTTCACCATAGATTCCCACAACTTCAAGCCAAAATATGTGAATCTTGTGTGAATACATTGATAAATATATCTTTAAATGTAACTTTCATTTCGGCTGTGTTGAAGTGTAAACACATATAACACATACATATATATATATATATTTGTTAAAGCACATATATATATATATACATACACACGTATGTATATATATATATATATATATATATATATATATATATATACACACATACATACACACACACACACACGTATATATATTGGTTAAAGCACTTCTAAATTATATATATACACACACACATACACACATTATATATATGTATATATATATACTTGTTAAAGCACTTCTAATTTTATATATATATATATATATACATACATACACACACACACATATATTTGTTAAAGCACTTCTAAATTTTATATATATATATATATATATATATATATTTAGAAGTGCTTTAACAAATATATATATATATATATATGTGTGTATATATATATAAATATATATATATATACACTGTATATATACACACATATATATATAACAAATATATATATATATATATACACACACAAACACACATATATATATATTTGTTAAAGCTCTTCTAATAATAACAGTTTTGTCACAAAAGGTGAACAAAATGAACGCACACATACTAGTCTTCAATAGAAAGGTATCTTGTAGCAATAGCTATTATTTTTATAATTTAATAAAAATACTACCTTGGCCTTTTCAATTGCATTCTTTGTAGAGATTTTAATTGCATTCTCTGTTGTGAATACTAATTCAATTTTGTATCATATATGTCCTTTTTATTATGTAAAAAAAAAAATAATAATTAAAAAGAAATTCCTACATTGGCCATGCCTGCATTTAGAGACCATTTATTGTGCAAAAATCCATGAAGATCACAAGTTATAAACTACCCCTATAAAAATTCCCTCACACCCCCCCTTTTCCCTCTAAGGATAGCTATCCCCAAATGTGGTTTTCAACAGTATTGTCATCCCAAACTCCCTGGACAGTAAGGTAACGCTCTTGATGAGTGCGTGTATAGACAAATCCAGTACAGTAAAAACCAGGCATGTATCAGAATACTGGAAACAATGATTTTGGAGAGTTTTTGGAGAGTTCTCCTTTAACCAGTTCCCAGCCACCCTATAGCAGAAGTACTGCTACAGGGCTGCACAAAATCACACACACATATATATATATATATATATATATATATATATATATATATATACACACACACAGTGAAGGAAATAGTTGTTTTGTGTTTCTTCCATTTGTGAATGATTGCACCAACTGTTGTCACCTTCTCACCAAGCTGCTTGGCGATAGTTTGGTAGCCCAGTCCAGCCTTGTGTAGGTCTACAATCTTGTCCCTGACATCCTTGGACAGCTCTTTGGTCTTTGCCATGGTGGAGAGTTTGGAACCTGATGGTTTTATTGCTCCTGTGGACATGTGTCTTTTATACAGGTAACAAAATGTGATTAGCAGCACTCCCTTTAAGAGACTGCTTCTAATCCCAGCTTGTTACCTGTATGAAAGACACCTGGTAGCCAGAAATCCTGCTGAATGATAGGGGATCAAATACTTATTTCCCTCATGAACATGCAGATCAGTCATCATTTGTTAGACATGCATTTCTGCTGAATTTGTTGTTGCTATTCTGTCTCTCAGTGTTACAATACACCGAACATTCGATTTCTAGACTGATCATTTCTTTGTGAGTGGGAAAACTTACTCAAATACTTATTTCCTTCACTGTATATATATATATATATATATATATATATATAGATACACACGTATTTATACACACACACATACTACACACATATATACACACACACGTAATTTTGCATTTTTGGGTAGGGAGCACGCACACCCTACCCGCGCGGCCAGGGCTGTCAATCACTGGGTACCGGCCGGAGATTCCCCACTGGGAGATTCCCCACTGGCACCCGGCTATCGTCAGGGAAAGCCAACAGGGGAGAGACCTGTGTGTAAACAACACGGGTCTCTCTCCTGTTGGCAAGGGCATGCTGCTTTGTATTTCTATGCACTGCAGAGAAATACAAAGCAGCATGTCTCCCTAGTAAAACACTCACAGCACATTATGTAAAACAGCACACAGTTAACCCTTTGATCACCCCAGGTGTTAACCCCTTCCTGCCCAGTGCCATTAGTGCAGTGTCAGTGCTTTTAATTAGCACTGATCACTGTATTAGTGTCACTGGGGATGTCAGTGGCAGTTAGTCAGTTCCCCCCAGTGCAGGGGCGGACTGACCATTTGGAAACTCGGAAACTGCCCGAGGGCCCGGGGTCAGTAGGGGTCCCCATGAGATGCCCCTGGTACCTTTTTCATAGGCTTTTTTGAATTTGGGCAAGGACACAGGGGCCCCATGATCCCCTATTGCCCGGGGGCCCCATGAGATGTCAGTCCGCCCCTGCCCCAGTGTCAGAATGCCGGCCACAGTCTCGCTATAAGTCGCTGATCGCCGCCATTACTAGGATAAAAGAAAAAGTCTGGTATCTATACTGCCATTTGTAGACATTATAACTTTCACGCAAACCAATTAATTTACACGTATTGGTTTTTGTTTTTTTTTTAGCAAAAACATGGAGCAGAATACATTTTGGTCTAAATGTACGATGAAATTTGATTTTTAAAAACATTTTTATTGGATATGTTTTATAGCAAAAACTCAAAAATATAGTTGTTTGTTTTTTCAAAATTGTTAGTCTATTTGTTTACAGTGCAAAAAATAAAAAGTGCACAGGTGGTCAAATACCACCGAAAGAAAGCACCATTTGTGGGGGAAAAAAAGGACATAAACTTCATTTGGGTGCAGCATTGCATGACCGCACAATTGTCAGTTAAAGTAACATAGCGCCATAATACAAGAAATGGCCTGGTCGGGGGGGGGGGGGTTAAATCCTCAGGAGGGCAAGTAGTTAATGGGAAAAAAGGGAGTTTGGGTTGGTGGGATTTTTATGGGGGTTGTCCTACATTGGAATTTTTATGATTTTTTTTTGTAAAATAAAGTCTCTAAAGAGGGAAAACTGCCAATTGTAGTATTTTTTTAAATGTTTTTATTTAGCAAATGAATTGCTATTGCTAAAGGATAATGATCCATTGAAGTCTAGTATTGGCGTGTTTGTTTTTATTTGGTTTGGCTTTATGATATAAAAGCACCGAGGACTCCAGACTGTTGATGGGTTTTGTAGGCCCACAGTTCGGGTCGAGTGCTATTCTGCCAGAAATTAATTTCAAAGTGAATAAGAACTCAAAAGGAGTTGATTTACTAAAGGCAAACCAGTGGTTCACTTTTCAGGGGAATTTCCCTTTAGCTTAATGTGGTGAAAATTCACTTTGCAAAGAATCCCCAATCACATGCAAGGAAAAGAAAGAAAAAAAAACAAAAAACAAAAAACAAAGCAGTATTTTGCTTTCACACAATTGAATGATGTAAGTTATATAAATAAATAAATGAGGAGACAGACTTGAAGGACCATGCAGCCTTTTTTTTCCATGACATCGCTCTTCTTGGTTTCTTTTTTAAGATGTCCATGAGATAGGATCTCAAAGTGGCCAATGCATGCCATGCCTTCCTCTCGTCAGCTGCAACAACCACATACGAAAGAAAAATATATCTGAAATGTATTTTAAAAATATTCTTCCCAAATATATTGCCATATATTTGAAATGCTACATATTATTATTATACAGGATTTATTTTATATATATATATATATAAATATATATATTTATTACACACACTGCATGTTGAAATGCATTTTTATTACAAAATATATGAAAAATATTTTAAAAAATATTTTAAAAATACATTCCAAGTATACGTTAAAAGGACTTTTATGTGTTAAAAAATCTGAAGAATATATTTAAAATATATATATTTTTTAAATATATACAAAAAGTCGTTTTAGCATATTTTTACATATATTTGTAAATAAAAATTTTTTATTTGTAAATAAAAAAATGTAAAATAAAATAAAAATACAAATCTACATTTTTGGAATGCATTTACAAATACATGTAAAAATAAATGACTTTTATATGTAAAATATATATATATATATATATATATATATATATATGTATATATATATTTATTACACACACTGCATGTTGAAATGCATTTTTATTACAAAATATATGAAAAATATTTAAAAAATATTTTTAAAAATACATTCCAAGTATACGTTAAACGGACTTTTATGTGTTAAAAAAATCTGCAGAATATATTTAAAAAATATAAATTTTTTAAATATATTTTAAAAAAGTCATTTTAGCATATTTTCACATATATTTGTAAATAAAAATATTTTATTTGTAAATAAAAAAATGTAAAATAAAATAAAAATACAAATCTACATTTTTGGAATGCATTTACAAATACATGTAAAAATATGTTAAAATGACTTTTACATGTAAAAAAAATCCGAAGAATATATTTTAAAAATATTTTTTTTTTAAATATATTCTTCAGATTTTTTTTAACATATGAAAAAGTAAAAATATAGATTATACATTTTAAGACATACAGTATATTTGAAATGTATTTTTAAAAATATTTTTCATATATTTTGTAATAAAACCGCCTTTCAACATGCAGTGTATGTATGTACTGTATGCATATATTGTAATGTACAGCGCTGAGCGAACTATTGGCGCTTTATAAATACTGTATAATAATAATAATAATATATATTTTTTTTTATTTATTTATTTATTTATTTTTTGAATATGGGCAAAATTGTAGCATTTCAAATATATGGCAATATATTTGGGAAGAATATTTTAAAAATATATTTCAAATATAGTTTTATTCCATGTGGGACAGTTCATACACTTACAGTACTTCTCATGGGTATGTAGCCCCCTCCTAGATGGGCTGCTAGAAAGGTTAGGTAAATGTTGTTCTTTTTGGCTCCTCTTTAGTCAGTGGAGTATGTGATTGCTTTGGGCTGTTCTAGGTTTCACTGACTGCAGGTTGGACTGTTTTCCCCTGCCTCCTGGAGGATTCTAGAATGTAGTGGGTTGGAAAAAGGCAAATCAGCAGCCTTAATATTTTTGTTGTCCTAGCCAATCCATGGGGCTACCCAGCAGGTGGCTGGGGGGTACGTGGCAAGTGCTCGAAACGTGTTAGCCTGTTGGAAGTCCAGGGTTCCCATTGCAGATGGACATGTAGTGTGGTTTGGACAGTTCTGTTCTTTCTGATGTGCCTTTAACATCTATGTAATTTGTGAGTACGATAAATATTTTTATTATTCCAATAAACGTTTTTTACGGTACTGCAGGCCGGTGAGCGCTCTGTTTTCTTTATATCCAGTGCATTAGGACTACCCTGGTCCTTTGAGGGCATCAAGGAGTGCACATTCCAGGACATCCTAGATATAGCCATAGCCCAAGTTGAGTCCATCTCCAAGCACAGGAGTATTTGGGTTGGTTGTTTTTTCGTTTTTACATAAATAACATGGGCCAGAGGCAGCCCTGTTCCTGCCCAGCTGGAGAAGCTCCCATCTTGAAGGGCCGCTGTTCCTCTAGGCAGTGCAGCTGAAGATCTTACAGGGCCTCATCAAGGCCCCAGCTAAGCTAGACTTGGGGAGGCTTGAGCTGACCAGATCAAGGGATTCCACTGTGGACAGTTCACAGGAGAAATATCTGGCTTAGATTGTGAGTAGACCTGAGTGTAGGATCCTAGTGACTGTTTGCTGCTACCAGGGGCGGACTGACAACTCATGGGGCCCCCGGGCAATAGGGGATCATGGGGCCACTGTGTCCTTGCCCAAACTCAAAAAAGCCTATGAAAAAGGTACCAGGGGCATCTCATGGGGCCCCCTACTGATCCTGGGCCCTCGGGCAGTGCCCGAATTTCCAAATGGTCAGTCCGCCCCTGGCTGCTACTATCCCTTGTGCATCAGTGCCAGAAGCTTGAGTTGAGACAATTCTTCAGGTGTTTCAGTGCTCCTCATCCCCTTAGTGTCCTCTTATTCCTGTACAGTGTTGCTGGAGTATCCCACAGCTGTCTGCATCCCATCCAAGTATATTTAGCAAATAAATCTTAAAAGAATAACCCCTAGACCAGGGGTGTCAAGCTCAATTTGTATCGCGGGCCACATCAGCATTATGGTTGCCCTCAGCGGGCTGGTTGTATCTGTAGGACTTTAGAAATGTATCTACGCCCACATGGCTGCGTCATTCATTCACAGACTTTCATGAATGAATAAACTGCAAGTCCCGGCAGCCTTAGCGGCTGTGGGCTTGTAGTTTTTAATGAACTACCACGGTGCTGTGGAAGCTCATTGAAGCCTTCTGCTAGAATATCTGCTTGCTTGTACATTCTGTACATCCCGTGCAGCAAGCAGATATTCTGACAAGTCTGCAGGAGACCTGCATGGCACCAGTGATCTACTGATTGCTGGTGCAATGATATCCAGGCTCCTTTGGACAAAAATAATAAATGCACATTTCTTTACCTGCAAAAAAATGTGCATTTATTATTATTGTCCAAAAGGTGAACTTGTGGGCACAAAGCAAGGTCCATAAAGACATGGAGGAGCGAGTTTGGGGTGGAGGAACTTGACTGGCCTGCACAGAGTCCTGACCTCAACCCCATAGAACACCTTTTGGATGAATTAAAGTGGAGACTGCGAGCCAGGCCTCCTCCCCCGACATCAGTGCCTGACCTGACAAATGCTCTTCTGGAAGAATGGTCAAACCTTCCCATAGACACCCTCCTAAACCTTGTGGATGGCCTTCCCAGAAGAGTTGAAGCTGTTATAGCTGCAAAGGGCGGGGCCAACTCAATATTGAACCCTACGGACTAAGACTGGGAGGCCATAGAACACCTTTGGGATGAATTAGAGCAGAGACTGTGAGCCAGGCCTCCTCCCCTGACATCAGTGCCTGACCTGAGTGCTTCTGGAAGAATGGTCCAACCTTCCCATAGACACCCTCCTAATCCTTGTGGATGGCCTTCCCAGAAGAGTTGAAAACATACACATACACTCTGCTTGCAGCAGAAAAATGCTAAACATGGCAAAAACTCATCAAAATCAGGTACCGTGTTTAGGTGCGTTTACCTGAGTAAAGCGCTTGGGCATTTATTCATTATTATTATTATTATACAGTATTTATAAAGCGCCAATAGTTCGCTCAGCGCTGTACATTACAAAGGGGGACAGAACATGTGACAGAACAATACCAATACAATGCAAAACATGAGGGGATCGAGGGCCCTGCTCTTTCGAGCTTACAATCTAGGAGGGAGGGGATGGTGGTACAGGAGGAGATAGCTGTGGGGGATGGAGTGGTAGGAAGAGTGGAGGAGGTCGGCAGGTTAGCGGGGGGTGGGGTAGGCTTCCCTGAAGAGATGGGTTTTCAGGGTGCGTCTAAAGGAGAGGAGAGTAGGTGATAATCTGATGGGTTGGGGCAGAGAGTTCCAGAGGATGGGTGACACCCTGGAGAAGTCCTGGAGGCGGGCATGGGAGGAGGAGACCAGGGAACTAGAGAGAAGGAGGTCTTGTGAGGAGCGGAGTGTGCGTGCTGGGCGGTACTTGGATATTAGGTCAGTGATGTAGTTCGGGGCAGTATGGTGGACGGCTTTGTACGTCAGTGTTAGGATTTTGAATTTGATCCGTTGTGCAATCGGAAGCCAGTGAAGGGATTGGCAGAGGGGGGTGGCGGAAATGGAGCGGTTGGAAAGGTGAATGAGTCTGGCAGAAGTATTCAGGATCGACTGAAGCGGGGATAGCCAGTGGCGAGGCAGGCCAGAATACTTGACATTAAAATGAATAAACTCCCCAGGGCTAAATGGGACTAGTTCTTAGGTGCATTTACGAGTTTTTGTTTTTTTGGGCAAAACGTTCCTCTCCTGAACACGATTCTTCTGCATTCAGTAGGAGGACAATTAATTCCCCCAAACTCAGGTAAAGTGTATGTGTACATGGACACACAGGCTTTTATTGAGTGAAGTTCAGGGGCTTTGGCAAAAAAACAAAAACAAAACCACCAGAAGCTCCTAAACTCACATTTAGGAGCAGCAATGTGCACGATTCCTAACACAGGTGGGAGTTTGAATGACAGCAGGAAGGACCTCTGGCTCCCACCGCCCCCCAATACGCAACGCAGAAACGGGTTAAACGCAAACTGCATAGGTGTGAACCAGGGGCGGACTGACCATTTGGAAACTATGGCACTGCCCAAGGGCCCGGGATCAGTAGGGGGCCCCATGAGATGCCCCTGGTACCTTTTTCATAGGCTTTTTTGAGTTTGGGCAAGGACACAGGGGCCCCATGATCCCCTATTGCCCGGGAGCCCCATGAGTTGTCAGTCCGCCCCTGGTGTGAACCTAGCCTTAGACTAGGTTCACACCCGTGCTTTCCATTCATTTTTTGGTGTTTTTGCAGCGCATGCTTGATGTGTGTTCATGATTTTTTCGTAGGAGGAGACTGGTTGTGAAACACAAAACTCTACCAAAAACGCACCAAAATACATGTACATGCATTTTTCATGCGCTTCCATTAAAGTCCATCGACCAAAAAACGCACCTTCCTGCATAAAAAAAAGTCACCTTTACCTCCAAAGACACACTGTAGGAAATTGGATAGACGTGAACGGGACCCAGAGGAAACCATGTTAAAAGGAATGGCGCACATTCCCGCGCTTCTGAAAATGCACAGGTGTTAACCTAGCCTTAGGTCTCCTTTACACCTCAATCTGTCTGGTAACTGTGCGTTTGTGCATGTGCGTTTACGTGAGTTTTCCATGCATTTGCATGTATTTACAGTGTGCTTTTGGTGCATTTTTTATATCATTTTTTCACCTATTTTAATGTTTTTTTACTAAGATAGTTTTAGTTAGTATTTAGTTTACACGCATTTGCGTGCGTTCATGAACGCTTGCATTTTTACGTGCATTCTGGTGCGGAAAACACAATATGCTGTACTGTACTAAATGCCCATAAAAGCACTGCAGTGGTGTGAACTAGGCTCATTGGAATACATTCATTTTTCTTACATATGCGTTTTTACTGCGTTTACTATTCTGGGTTTAAAAACGTTCCTGACTGCATCCAGTGTAAAATGAGCCCTTAAAGTGGTGTTCAACCCAGGGGTGGACTGACAACTCAGGGGGCCCCCAGGCAATAGGGGATCATGGGGCCCCTGTGTCCTTGCCCAAACTCAAAAAAGCCTTTGAAAAAGGTACCAGGGGCATCTCATGAGGCCCCCTACTGACCCCGGGCCCTCGGGCAGTGCTCGAGTTTCCAAATGGTCAGTCCGCCCCTGGTTCAACCCAAAACCAAAAATGATTATTATATATAATATTGCAGCTTACCAATCATTAGATGTGGTGACTGCATTAGTTTTCTTAGGCTTTCTCCACTTCTGTTTTCACCTGGTGATCTGGCCAGGGGCGGACTGACAACTCATGGGGCCCCCGGGCAATAGGGGATCATGGGGCCCGTGTCCTCGCCCACACTCAAACCACACCCAAAAAAGCCTATGAAAGGTACCAGGGGCATCTCATGGAGCCCCCTACTGACCCCGGGCCCTCGGGCAGTGCCCAAGTTTCCGAATGGGCAGTCCGCCCCTGGATCTGGCCAGTAACACACTTCCTGGATTAGAGCACCCCCACTCTGGATGAAGGAGCAACGGAGACCCCTTTGGACAGCAGCATTGTCCGTCTGGGAGGGGGGGGGGAGAGTGTTTTTTTAAATACACTAACAAATTGAAGCTGAACTCAAGCTCACACTTTATAAGTAGTTACAGCAAACAGTTTTGTTCCTTTTGGTTCTACATAAATGAAGGAAAGCTGGCAATTGTAAGCACCCCTGTCAGTGGAAAATGGTTTGACTCAACCCTCTAACTGTTACATGTGAAGGACAGTTTGCTCTATTGAAAAAAAAAAACAGAATTACTGGCAGGAACACCAAGTAAAAAAAAGAAAGACTAAAAAAGAAATTAATGCAGCCACCACATCTAGAAGAGGTAAGCTGCTCTTCTTTTTTCATTTGGTGATCCAGCCAGTATGTCTGTTTTTCAACAGAAGAGCTCTCGCAGTTACAGAGATGGGGCAAACCATTTACCACTGGCAGAGGTGCATAAACCAGACCTTCAGCCTCCCGAGGACAATGCCGCCTCTCAACCACTCCCTCCTGTCCTCTGCAAGAATTGGGCTTTTTTTAACCTTTTTTTAAATAAGAAGTCTGCCCCGCCTCCCAATGCACGTTGTGATGCGCACAATGCCTGCTGGGATATGGACGTCACATATACCAGGAGGCATAGGTTTGTAATTGAGGAAAGAAGGAAGGGTGGGTCTGTCCGAGCATCACTGGGAGGTGAGCCGGCTGACATCATGGTGAAGGGGGGCCCCCATATTTACGACGTCATGCTGGGGGGCGACCCACACAGACGATGACATGGTGGGAGGGAACCCACACAGATGACGACATGGTGGGGGGGGGGGGACCCATACACATCAACAATCACATAGTGGGTGGGGAACCCGCACACATCGACGACGTCATGGTGGGGGGGGACTTGCATACATCGACGACGTCATGGGGGAAAACACACATCGACGATGTCATAGGGGGAAAACACACACACATTGACGACGTCAAGGGGGGAAAACACACACCGACGACGTCAAGGGGGGAAAACACACACACATTGACGACGTTATGCGGGGAAAACACACACACATCAACAACGTCATGGGGGGAAAACACACACACATCGACGACGTCATTGGGGAAAAACACACACACATCAACGACGTCATGGGGGGAAAACACACACATATTGACAACGTCATGGGAAGAAAACACACACATCAACAACGTCATTGGGGGAAAACACACACACATCGACGACGTCATGGGGAGAAAACACACACATCGACGATGTCATGGGGGGAAAACACACACATCGACGACGTCATGGAGGGAAAACACACAAATCGACGACGTCATGGGGGGAAAACACACACATCGACGACGTCATGGGGGGAAAACACACACATCGACGACGTCATGAGGGAAAAACACACACACATCGACGACGTCATGGGGGGAAAACACACACATCAACGACGTCATGGGGGGAAAACACACACATATTGACAACATCATGGGAAGAAAACACACACATCAACAACGTCATTGGGAGAAAACACACACACATCGACGACGTCATGGGTGAGAAAACACACACATCGACGATGTCATGGGGGAAAAACAACACACATCGACAACGTCATGGAGGGAAAACACACACATCGACGACGTCATGGGGGGAAAACACACACATCGACGACGTCATGGGGGGAAAACACACACATCGACGACGTCATGGGGGGAAAACACACACATCGACGACGTCATGGGGGAAAACACACACATCGACGACGTCATGGGGGGAAAACACACACATCGACGACATCATGGGGGGAACACACACATCAACGACATCATGGGGGGAAAACACACATCGACGACGTCATGGGGGAAAACACACATCGACGACGTCATGGGGGAAAACACACATCGACGATGTCATGGGGGAAAAACACACATCGACGACGTCATAGGGGAATACACACATCAACGACATCATGGGGGGAAAAACACACATTGACGGCATCATGGGGGGAAAAACACAGATTGATAACGTCATGGGGGGAAAAACACACATCGATGATGTCATCGGGGGAAAACCACACATCGGCGACGTCATGGGGGGAAAAACACACATCGACGACGTCATGGGGGGAAACACTTATCGATGACGTCATGGTGCCCCCTGTGCTCCTTCATCCAGAGTGGAGGCGCTCTAATATAGGAGGTGTGTTACTGGCCAGACCACCAGGTAAAAACCGAGGGGAAAAGCATAAAAAAAAAACTAATACACCATATCTAATGATTAGATGTGTAGTACGTTTTGTTGTGAATAAAAATTCAGATGAATTTTCTGTTATTCGCATGTTTCAGAATTACCGTAGTAACACATTTAAATGAATTTGAAATAATGAAAAAAATTCGGTTGAAATTCTAATTTGAAAAACACATTCAAAAACCAATTTGAAAACAAGAATAGAATAAGATAGAAGCAAAAATAAAGAAATAGAAGAGAATAGAAAATAAAAGAATAGAACAGAATACAGTAGAAAATAAGAGTAAAATAGAACAAAATAGAATAGAAAATAAAGGAATAGAAAACAATATAATTCATTAGAATAGAAAAGATTAGAATAGAAAATCAAAGAATAGAATAGAAAAAAATTGAGTAAAACAGTGAAATAGAATAGACAAAGGAATAGAATAAATTAGAATAGAAAAGATTAGACTAGAGAATCAAAGAATAGAATAGAAAATATTAGAATAAAGAATCAAAGAATAGAATACAAAATCAAAGAATAGAATAGAAAAGAACAGAATTTACTAGAATAGAAAAAAAAAGATTAGAATAGAAACGAAAAGAATAGAATCTATTAGAATAGAACAGATTAGAATAAAAAACTCAAAGAATAGAATAGAAAATATTAGAATAGAAAATCGAAGAATACAATAGAAAAGAATAGGATAGAAAATCAAAGACTAGAATAGAAAATAATAGAAAATCAAAGAACAGAAAAGAATAGAATAAAAAAGAATAGATCCATTAGAATAGAAAATCAAAGAATAGAAAAAAAGAATAGAATCAATTAGAATAGAAAAGATTAGACTAGAAAATCAAAGAATAGAATAGAAAAGATTAGAATAGAAAAGAATAGAATCCATTAGAATAGAAAAGAAAATATTAGAACAGAAAATCAAAGAATAGAATAGAAAAGATTAGAACAGAAAATCAAAGCATAGAAAATATTAGAATAGAAAATATTAGAATAGAATAGAAAAGAATAGGATAGAAAATAAAAGACTAGAATAGGAAATAATAGAAAATCAAAGAACAGAAAAGATTAGAATAGAAAAGAATAGAATCCTTTAGAATAGAAAATCAAAGAATAGAAAAAAAGAATAGAATAAATTAGAATAGAAAAGAAAAGATTAGACTAGAAAATCAAAGAATAGAATAGAAAAGAATAGAATAGAATAGAAAATAATAGAGTAAAACAGAGCAAAATATAACAGAAAATAAAAGGAACAGAATAGAATCAATTAGAATAGAAAAGAATAGAAAATATTAGAATAGAGAATCAAAGAATAGAATAGTATAGAAAAACAATAGACTAGAACAGGGGTCTGCAACCTTTAAGACATAAAGAGCCACTTGGACCCGTTTCCGAGAGGGAAAAAAAGACTGGGAGCCGCAAAACCATTGCAACATTTAAAACAAATCCGACACTGCATATATTGCGAAAAGCGCTCTGGTCATGAAGGGGGTTTAAGGGCCCAGTAAGCAAAGGGTTAACCAGGGCCACAGTGTATCATCATAATCACAATCATAGCCTTAGGTCAGTGGTGGGCAACCTTTTTTTTCAACTGAGCCAAATCTCGCCAAAACCACGATTGAAATTTATTTTGAGAGAAACATTTTTAAAACTGAAAATACATCCCCCATATAGTAATTCATCCCCCATATAGTAATTCATCTCCCCTATAGTAATTCATCCCCCATATAGTAATTCATCCCCCATATAGTAATTCATCCCCCATATAGTAATTCATCCCCCATATAGTAATTCATCCCCCATATAGTAATTCATCCCCCATATAGCAATTCATCCCCCATAGTAATTCATCCCCCATATAGTAATTCATCCCCCATATAGCAATTCATCCCCCCTATAGTAATTCATCCCCCATATAGTAATTCATCCCCTATAGTAATTCATCCCCCATATAGTAATTCATCCCCCATAGTAATTCATCCCCCCTATAGTAATTCATCCCCCATAGTAATTCATCCCCCATATAGTAATTCATCCCCCATAGTAATTCATCCCCCATATAGTAATTAATTCATCCCCCATAGTAATTCATCCCCCCTATAGTAATTCATCCCCCCTATAGTAATTCATTCCCCATATTGTGTCAATTCACTTACCTTTGCTCCGCGCGTTCCTCTAGCTGTGTTCCCGCACCGTTCTGGTCTTCAGGGCGGACTGTGAGAGGAGAGGAGTTCGTCACGCTGCCCCGCCTACATCCTGACAGCCAATGTTTGGAGGAGGGAGGGGAGCGGGCGCCCGGCACATAGAAGAGCTGCATTAAAAGAGCCGCGGCTTGCCGACCCTATTGCCTGTCACCTGGTGGGCAGTGTGCTCCGGAGCCGCAGGAAAGGTGAAAAAGAGCCGCATGCGGCTCCGGAGCCGCGGGTTGCCAACACCCGGACTAGAATAAAAAAGAAAGAATATAACTGCCTTACGAAATTCGAATAGAATGAATTTTAACAGAATACATTAGTATAGAACATAAAAGAAAAGAATAGAATAGATTAGAAAAGACTAAAATACTTTGCAAAGAATTACGAGCAGCGCTATGGTGACGTGAGCAGTGATCTACAAAGGCACTGTGAAAATTTTGCTGAAATAGAAATTTCCAATATGGTCACACAGCTCTTCAAATAGCCCGCAGTCCATCAAAAACACATATGGATTGTGGATTATGGATTGTAACGTGGGAATTATTATCGAATCTGTTCGCAATTTCGAATTCGGTCAAATTCGAATAAACGAAACAACTGGCGAAAAACAAATTTAATCGAATGAAACAAAACTAGTCAAACAACAAATCGAAACAAAACGATTGTTTTCATGTTGCACTTGTCCAGTAATGATTGGTAATGATTGGTAAGGATTGGTAAGGATTGGTAATGATTGGTAAGGATTGGAAAGGATTGGTAATGATTGGTCAGGATTGGTAATGATTGGTCAGGATTGGTCAGGATTGGTAATGAATGGTCAGGATTGGTCAGGATTGGTAATGATTGGTAATGATTGGTCAGGATTGGTAATGATTGGTAATGATTGGTCAGGATTGGTCAGGATTGGTAATGATTGGTAATGATTGGTCAGGATTGGTAATGATTGGTGATGATTGGTGATGATTGGTCAGGATTGGTAATGATTGGTCAGGATTGGTCAGGATTGGTAAGGATTGGTCAGGATTGGTAATGATTGGTCAGGATTGGTCAGGATTGGTAATGATTGGTAATGATTGGTCAGGATTGGTCAGGATTGGTAATGATTGGTAATGATTGGTCAGGATTGGTCAGGATTGGTAATGATTGGTAATGATTGGTCAGGATTGGTAATGATTGGTCAGGATTGGTAATGATTGGTAATGATTGGTCAGGATTGGTAATGATTGGTCAGGATTGGTCAGGATTGGTAATGATTGGTAATGATTGGTAATGATTGGTCAGGATTGGTAATGATTGGTGATGATTGGTCAGGATTGGTAATGATTGGTCAGGATTGGTCAGGATTGGTAATGATTGGTAATGATTGGTCAGGATTGGTAATGATTGGTAAGGATTGGTCAGGATTGGTCAGGATTGGTAATGATTGGTAATGATTGGTCAGGATTGGTAATGATTGGTAAGGATTGGTCGGGATTGGTCGGGATTGGTAAGGATTGGTCAGGATTGGTAAGGATTGGTCAGGATTGGTAAGGATGGTTAGGATTGGTCAGGATTGGTAAGGATTGGTCAGGATTGGTAAGGATTGGTAAGGATTGGTAAGGATTGGTCAGGATTGGTAAGGATTGGTTAGGATTGGTCAGGATTGGTCAGGATTGGTAATGATTGGTAAGGATTGGTCAGGATTGGTAAGGATTGGTCAGGATTGGTAATGATTGGTCAGGATTGGTAATGATTGGTCGGGATTGGTCAGGATTGGTAAGGATTGGTCAGGATTGGTAATGATTGGTAATGATTGGTCAGGATTGGTAATGATTGGTAATGATTGGTAAGGATTGGTAAGGATTAGTCGGGATTGGTAAGGATTGGTCAGGATTGGTAATGATTAGTAAGGATTGGTAATGATTGGTCAGGATTGGTAATGATTGGTCAGGATTGGTAAGGATTGGTCAGGATTGGTAATGATTGGTAAGGATTGGTAATGATTAGTCGGGATTGGTAAGGATTGGTCAGGATTGGTAAGGATTGGTTAGGATTGGTCAGGATTGGTAATGATTGGTCAGGATTGGTAAGGATTGGTAATGATTGGTCAGGATTGGTAAGGATTGGTAACGATTTGTCAGGATTGGTAATGATTGGTCAGGATTGGTAAGGATTGGTAAGGATTTGTCAGGATTGGTAATGATTGGTCAGGATTGGTAAGGATTGGTAATGATTGGTCAGGATTGGTAAGGATTGGTAACGATTTGTCAGGATTGGTAATGATTGGTCAGGATTGGTAAGGATTGGTAAGGATTTGTCAGGATTGGTAATGATTGGTCAGGATTGGTCAGGATTGGTAAGGATTGGTAAGGATTGGTCAGGATTGGTCAGGATTAGTCAGGATTGGTCAGGATTGGTAATGATTGGTAAGGATTGGTCAGGATTGGCAATGATTGGTAAGGATTGGCCAGGATTGGTAAGGATTGGTCAGGATTGGTAATGATTGGTCAGGATTGGTAAGGATTGGTAAGGATTGGTAAGGATTGGTAATGATTGGTCAGGATTGGTAAGGATTGGTAATGATTGGTCGGGATTGGTCGGGATTGGTCAGGATTGGTAATGATTGGTCAGGATTGGTAAGGAGTGGTAAGGATTGGTAAGGAGTGGTAAGGATTGGGAATGATTGGTCGGGATTGGGAATGATTGGTCAGGATTGGTAATGATTGGTCAGGATTGGTAAGGATTGGTAATGATTGGTCAGGATTGGTCGGGATTGGTTGGGATTGGTCAGGATTGGTAATGATTGGTCAGGATTGGTTGGGATTGGTCAGGATTGGTTGGGATTGGTCAGGATTGGTAATGATTGGTCAGGATTGGTCAGGATTGGTAAGGATTGGGAATGATTGGTCAGGATTGGTAAGGATTGGTAAGGATTGGTCAGGATTGGTCGGGATTGGTCAGGATTGGTAATGATTGGTCAGGATTGGTAAGGAGTGGTAAGGATTGGTAAGGATTGGTAAGGAGTGGTAAGGATTGGGAATGATTGGTCGGGATTGGGAATGATTGGTCAGGATTGGTAATGATTGGTCAGGATTGGTAAGGATTGGTAAGGATTGGTAATGATTGGTCAGGATTGGTCGGGATTGGTTGGGATTGGTCAGGATTGGTAATGATTGGTCGGGATTGGTTGGGATTGGTCAGGATTGGTAATGATTGGTAATGATTGGTCAGGATTGGTAAGGATTGGTCAGGATTGGTAATGATTGGTCAAGATTGGTAATGATTGGTCAAGATTGGTAAGGATTGGTAAGGATTGGTAATGATTGATGATGATTGGTAATGATTTGTAAGGATTGGTCAGAATTGTTAATGATTGGTGAGGATTGGTAATGATTGGTCGGCTGCAATTTATGACATTTTTGGTTTGGGGGTTTAATATTGCTGTAAGCTGTCAGGGAATAGAATGCAGTTCTAAGTCCCTCCAGCAGGTGGCACATCTCTTCTACAGAGAGTCATGGAGCAGAAGGAGGAGGGGTGGGGGGTGGTAATCACAGGCTGCTCCCTACACTCGGCTTACCTTCACCGCCCTGCCAGCTCCCTTGTCAAGCTTCTGATTGGCAGAAAGCTCCCATGACATCAGAGAGAGAGAAAACCCACATTGCTGGTGAGCAAAGGGAAGAAGCCGAGCGGTCATGGACAGAGGGCTATCCTGCCAGGCTGCCTGTTGCTGCACATGGGATAGAGAGCCTGCGCTGCACAGGGCCAGCCTCCCCCCCTCTGGATGGAGATGAGCCCCCCCCAGCTGCACCACATCACAGCTCACCTTGTAGGCTGATCAGGACCTCCGACTTCAGGACAGAAAGTCGGGACTTCTCCCAGCCCGGGAGGGATCGCTTTCCTCCACCTCTACCATGTTTAAAAAGAGGAGGACTGTGCTCAGGACCGGCCGGGGGGATCGCTCAGCAGTCCTGGGAAGGTGGACGAGGGGCAGCCAGTGATGTGGAGGAAACCCAGAGAGCTCCATACTCTCATCCAGATCCAGCACACAGGTACACCCAGCGAGGGGCTGCCAGGGACACCCCACAGGGACCCCCCGGACACACATGGGGACCGTGGGGTTATTAACAATCCCAGATCTGTAATAGCCAGGGAGGATTTCTAGGGACAGATCCAGGGACAGCCGACAATATCGGCATGGCCAGTACATAGGATACTCACAAATGTTACGATATATCCTTTTTATTTTGTCTTATATGTATTACTTTATATAAATTCATAATTGATGTGAAAGGATAGACAGGGAGCTGGGGGGGGGGGATTTCCAGGGACAGATCACCCCAGCCTGGGACAGCCAACAATATCAACATGGCCAGTGCATAGGACACAGTCACACACGTTACAATGTAGCTCTTTCTTTTGTTTCACTTTTCATGGATTACTTTATACAGATTCTTAATTGATGATAAAGGATTGCCAGGGAGTCTGGGGAGATTTCCAGGGACAGGTTTTCCCAGGTTGAGACAGCCAACTATAAGCATGGCCATTGCATAGGATATTAGACAAGCAGCTGGGGGGGATTTCCAGGGACAGATCCTCCCAGCCTGGGAGATCCAACAATATAGTTGCCATTGCATATGATATTAGACAAGGAGCTGGGAGGGGGAGAGATATTTCCAGGGACAGATCCTCCCAGCCTGAGACGGTCAACTATAAGCATGGCCATTGCATATGCTATTAGATAAGGAGCTGGGGGGGGGGGGGGGGGAAGATTTCCAGGGACAGATCCTCCCAGCCTGGGACATCCCACAATATAATTGCCATTGCATATATTAGACAAGGAGCTGGGGGGGGGGGGTGATTTCCAGGGACAGATCCCAGCCTGGGACAGTCAACTATAAGCATGGCCATTGCATATGATATTAGACAAGAAGCTGGGGGGGGGGGGGGATTTCCAAGGAAAGATCCTCCCAGACTAGACAGTCAACTATAAGCATGGCCATTGTATATGATATTAGACAAGGAGCTGGGGGGGGGGGGAATTTCCAAGGACAGATCCTCCCAGCCTAGGACAGTCAACTCTGAGCATGGCCATTGCATATGTTAGATTGTAACAATTTGTGACTATATCTTTTTTTTGTTTAACTATACATGTATTTCTGCATATAGATTCTCAATAAATTGATAGTAAAGGATAGACAGGGAGCTGGGGGCAGTAACAGGGAGAATTTCCAGGGACAGATTCGCCCAGCCAGGGACAGCCGACAATATAAGCATGGCCATTGCAAATGATATACTCACAGTTGTTACAATACATCTGTTATTTTTTTTTATACATGTATTACATAATACAAATTGATAACAGATTGATTTGAAAGGATAGAGAGGGAGCTGGGGGGGGGGGGGATTTCCAGGGACGGATTTTCCCAGCCTTGGACAGCCAACTGTATAAGCATGGCCACTGCATATGATATATTGAAACAATTTGTGACTATTTAACTATACATATATTTCTGCAAATAAATCCTCAATACATTGCTGGTAAAGGATAGACAGGGAGCTGGGGGCAGTAACAGGGAGAATTTCCAGGGACATATCTAGGGACAGATCCTCCCATCTTCAGACAGCCAACAATATAAGCATGGCCACTGCATATGATATAGTCACAAATGTTACAATATATATTTTTTGTTGTGGTTTTGTTTTATTTATGCATGTATTACTTTATACAAATTCATAATATAATGAAGGTAAAGGATAGACAGGGAGCTGGGGGGATTTCCAAGGACAGATCCTCCCGGCCTGGGTCAGCCAACTATATAAGCTTGGCCACTGCATATGATATAATCACAAATACTACTTTATGTCTTTTTTATTATTATTATTATTATTATTATTATTATTCTAAATGTATTACTTTATACAAAATGCATAATAGATTGATGTGAAAGGATAGACAAGGAGCTGGGGGAGGGGAGAGATTTCCAGGGACAGATTTTCCCAGCTTGGGTCAGCCAAGTGTATAAGCATGGCCAATGCATATGATCTATTGAAACAATTTGTGGCTTTACCTTTTTTGATTAACTATACATGTATTTCTGTATATAAATCCTCAATACATTGTTGGTAAAGGATAGACAGGGAGCTGGGGGCAGTAACAGGGAGAATTTCCAGGGACATATCTAGGGACAGATCCTCCCATCTTCAGACAGCCAACTTCATGGCCACTTCATTTGATAGTCACAATTGCTATAATATATCTCTTTTTTTGTTTTTTTGTTTTTTTGTTTAACTATACATGTATTACTTTAAATACATTCTTAATTGATGGTAAAGGAGAGCCAGGGAGGATTTCCAGGGACAGATTCTCCCAGCCAGGGACAGCAGACAATATAAGTATGACCACTGCATATGATATACGCACAAATGTTACAATACATTTTTACAATTTGTTTTGTATCATACATGTATTACTGTATATAAATTCATAATAGATCTTAAAAGGATAGACGGGGAGCTGGGGGGGATTTCCAGGGACAGATCCTCCCAGCTTGGGACAGCCAACAATATTAGGATATGATATACTCACAAATGTTGCAATTCTTTTTTTTTTTTATATTATTATTATTATACATGTATTACTTTTATGCAAATTGATAATAAATTGATGTGAAAGGATAGACATGGAGCTGGGGGAAGGGGGGGATTTCCAAGGACAGATTTTCCCAGCCTAGGACAGCCAACTGTACAAGCATGGCCAGTGCATATCATATATTGTAACAATTTGTGACAATATCTTTTTTGTTTAACTAACTATATACAAGTATTTCTGCATATAAATCCTCAATAAATTGCTGGTAAAGGATCGACAGGGAGCTGGGGGCAGTAACAGAGATAATTTCCAGGGACTTATCTAGGGACAGATCCTCCCATCTTCAGACGGTCAATATTAGCATGACCACTGCATATGATATAGTCACAAATGTTACAATTTTTTATTATTATACATGTATTACTTTATGCAAATTGATAATACATTGATGTGAAAGGATAGACATGGAGCTGGGGGAAGGGATTTCCAAGGACAGATTTTCCCAGCCTGGGACAGCCAACTGTATAAGCATGGCCACTGCATATGATATATTGAAACAATTTGTGACTATTTAACTATACATATATTTCTGCATATAAATCCTCAATAAATTGCTGGTACAGGATAGACAGGGAGCTGGGGGCAGTAACAGGGAGAATTTCCAGGGACTTATCCAGGGACAGATCCTCCCATCTTCAGACAGTCAATATTAGCATGGCCAGTGCATATGATATAGCCACAAATGTTACAATACATCTTTTTTTTTTTTTTTTTATCATACATTTATTACTTTATACAAATTCGTAATAGATTGACCTTAAAAGGATAGACCGGGAGCTGGGGGGGGGGGGATTTCCAGGGACAGATTCTCCCAGCTTGGGACAGCGACAGTATTAGCATGGCCTTTGCATATGATATAGTCACAAATGTTACAATACATTTTTTTTTTTTGTGCGTTTGTGTTTTTTGTTTAGTTTTTGTTTTTAACTAATACATGTAATACATTTTTAATTGATGGTAAAGGAGAGCCAGAGAGGATTTCCAGGGACAGATCCTTCCAGCCGGGGACAGTCAACAATATAAGCATGGCCACTGCATAGGACACAGTCACAAATGTTACATTATATCATTTTTTGTTTAATCATATACTTCTATAAATTCTTAATAGATTGATGTTACAGGCTGGGTTCACACTGCTGCCACTTGGGATCCGACTTGTGACCCCCCCCCCCCAAGTTGCATGACATGTGAAATCCCATGTTAGTCAATGAGAGCCGTCTTACTTGGCACTACTGAAGTCACACCGACTTTAGAAAAAGTTCTTGTACTACAAGGCGACTTCTATCAGACTTGTGCCCATAGACTTTAATAGAAGTCACCTCCAAGTGGGATGCTCATCTACATACTAATGTGATTTGGATCCGACATTACAGGAAGATTACCCGGCATTCCCTGAAAGCTGCTTCAAAGTCATACTAAATTGCACAGCAAAGTCGCACTGTAAGTTGCGCGACTTTCAGGTCGCAGTAGTGTGAACTGAGACTAAAGGTTGGGTTCACACTGCCGTGACTTGGGATCCGATTTTTTGAGACCCCAAGTTGCATGACATGTGAAATCTCATGTTAGTCAACAAGAGCCATCTTACTTAGCACTACTGAAGTGGCTCCGACTTTAGAAAAGGTTCCTGTATTACTGCAAGGCGACTTCTATCCGATGTGTGCCCATAGACTTTAATGGAAGTCGCCTCCAAGTTGGATCCTCCTCTATATTGATGCGATTTGGATCTGAAACTACAGGGAGATTACCCAGGCATTCCCTGAAAGTTCCTTCAAAAGTAGTACGTTGCCTGGCAAAGTAGCGTGACTTTCAGGTCGCAGTAGTGTGAACCGAGACTAAATGCTTGGTTCACACTGCCTTGACTTGGGATCCAACTTATGAGACCCCGAGTCGCATGGCATGTGAAATCCCTTGTTGGTCAACGAGAGCTGTCTTAATTAGCATTACTGAAGTCGCTCCGACTTTAGAAAAGGTTCCTGTACTACTGCAAGGCGACTTCTATCCGACTTATGCCCATAGACTTTAATGGAAGTCACCCCAAGTGGGATGCTCATCTACATACTAATGTGATTTGGATCCGATATTACAGGAAGATTACCTGGGCATTCCCTGAAAGCTGCTTCAAAGTGATACTCAAATTGCACGGCAAAGTCGCAGTGTAAGTTGCGCGACTTTCAGGTCGCAGTAGTGTGAACTGAGACTAAAAGTTGGGTTCACACTTCCGTGACTTGGGATCCGATTTGTGAGACCCCCAAGTCGCATGATATGTGAAATCCCATGTTGGTCAACGAGAGCCATCTTACTTAGCACTACTGAAGTCGCTCCGACTTTAGAAAAGGTTCCTGTACTACTGCAAGGCGACTTCTATCTGACGTGTGCCCATAGACTTTAATGAAAGTCGCCTCTAAGTTGGATCCTCCTCTATATTGATGCGATTTGGATCTGAAACTACAGGAAGATTACCTAAGCATTCCCTGAAAGTTCCTTCAAAAGTAATATGTTGCCTGGAAAAGTCGCGTGACTTTCAGGTCGCAGTAGTGTGAACCGAGACTAAATGCTTGGTTCACACTGCCTTGACTTGGGATCCAACTTATGAGACCCCGAGTCGCATGGCATGTGAAATCCCATGTTGGTCAATGAGAGCTGTCCTAATTAGCATTACTGAAGTCGCTCCGACTTTAGAAAAGGTTCCTGTACTACTGCAAGGCGACTTCTATCCGACGTGTGCCCATAGACTTTAATGGAAGTCGCCTCTAAGTTGGATCCTCCTCTATATTGATGAGCAGGGGCGGACTGACAACTCATGGGGCCCCTGTGTCCTTGCCCAAACTCAAAAAAGCCTATGAAAAAGGTACCAGGGGCATCTCATGGGGCCCCCTACCGGTGCCCGAGTTTCCAAATGGTCAGTCTGCCCCTGTTGATGAGATTTGGATCTGACATTACAGGAAGATTACCCAGGCATTCCATCAAAGTAGCACTCAAGTCGCACAGGTCGCAGTAGTGTGAACCAAGACTAAGGCTAGGTTCACACCTATGCAGTTTGCGTTTGAGCCGTTTCTGCATTGCGTTTTTGCCGCGTTTTGCGTTTTTCCTTTCTTGCTGCTAGGCAGATTTAAAATGCTGCAAAAAACGCACTACATGCTTTTCTGCAGCATTTCCATTGAAGTCTATAGAACAAAAAAATGCAATTTTATTGTCTTCAAAAAAGTCCCGACCCTTTCCAAAAAATGCGGAGATGTGAACGTGTCCCATAGGAAATCATGTGAAATGAAAAGGGCAGTGAGTATGGGTTCACATAGGGAATTCGCAGCGCATCAGAATCGCATCCCATTCATGCGAACCACTGCGGGTGTGTATGTTAAGTTACAGCACCCCGAAATCGGTCCGCAAAATGTGGTGCGATGTGCAGAACCGGAACACGTAGGTGTGACTCCCCGTGCGATCCGATTCTATCTTGGACAAAAACAAAAGGATCCTTCACCTTTTTGGTGCGGATGCTGTGCGATTTGAGCCATACAAAATCTATGACTCAAATCGCACCGCACAGAATTTGTATGTGATTTGCACAGGATTGCGGTGCGGTTCCTGTGCGAATCGCATGCGATATACCACACATGTGTGAACCCAGCTTCAGGGGAGGTTTCCAGGGACAGATTCTCACAGCTTGGGACAGCTGACCATATAAGCATGGCCATTGCTTATGATACAGTCACAAATGTTACAAAATAGAAGTTTTTGTTTTGTTTTATCATACATGTATTACTTTATACACATTTCATAATAGATTGATGTGAAAGGATAGACAGGGAGTCGAGGGAGATTTCCAGGGACAGATCCTCCCAGCTTGGGACAGCACACAGGTACTCCCAGCAATGGACTTCCAGGGACAGAATCAGGACCCCTCACAGGATGCCACTCTTTACACATTTTTCGTAACATTTGACAATCCCAGATCAGTAATAGAGAGAGCCAGGGAGGATTTCCAGGGACAGCTGGCCATTGCATAGGATACAGTCACAAATGTTACTTTTTTTGTTTTTTTATTATACTTTTATTTCTCTGTACAAATCCATAATTGATTGCTAACAAAGGATAGATAGGAGGGGGGGGGGTCCAAAAACCAGCCCCACCAGCTTGGGACAATAGATAATTTCATGTAAATATATAGAATGCAGGGGCGGACTGACAACTCATGGGGCCCCCAGGCAATAAGGGATCATGGGGCCCCTGTGTCCTTGCCCAAACTCAAAAAAGCCTATGAAAAAGGTACCAGGGGCATCTCGTGGGGCCCCCTACTGACCCCGGGCCCTCAGGCAGTGCCCGAGTTTCCAAATGGTCAGTCTGCCCCTGATAGTATGTAATGACTCATGTTAGGGAGAATTTGTCCCTGGAAATCCTGTCTCTGTCTATCTTCTTCCATCCATCTATTTCTGCTCTTGGATTGTCCTATTTGTATAAAGGAATATATTTCTTACAACACATATCGTTGGATTGTAAATTTCACATACAAGATGCAATGTTCATGCTTTATATTCGCTGCCCCAAGCTGGGAAGATGTGTCCCTAGAAATCCATCAGGATCTCAAGCTGTCTATCCGTTGCCATCCATTGCTGATCTTAGATTGTTACATTTGTATGAAGAAATCCATTTTATAGCAAAACTATCAATGTATTGTACATTTGTAATGGAACCAGGGGCGGACTGACAACTCATGGGGCCCCCGGGCAATAGGGGATCATGGAGCCCCTGTGTCCTTGCCCAAACTCAAAAAAGCCTATGAAAAAGGTACCAGGGGCATCTCATGGGGCCCCCTACTGACCCCGGGCCCTTGGGCAGTGCCCGAGTTTCCAAATGGTCAGTCCGCCCCTGGTTCACACTAGGCGACTCCAAGTCATGCGATTTGGAGTGCGACTTTTACACTCGGGTCACATGGAAGTAGTGTGGGAACCTTTCCTGGAGTCTCCGCGACTTCGGAAGTTGTAATTGGAATGGCTGCCATAGAAAAACATGGCTTTTCACATGTCCTGCGACTTGTTTTGGGTGGCAAGACATGTGGGTGTCGCACGTCAGATCCAAAGTCGCAGGAGTGTGAACCGAGCCTAAATGTTACAAGACAGCAATGTGTTCCTTTATACAAATGTAGTAGTTGGTAGAAAAGGATCAACCGTTTGACAGTCGGGGGGGGTTCTAGGGACAGCCCCCCCCCTCCCATTCTGGGACAGCTAACAAAATAGGCATGATCATTGTCTGTTACATGATTATATGTTACATTACATCAATATCCTTAGAAATGTCTTTATACAAGTTCAGT
Organism: Staurois parvus; assembly: GCF_062004578.1. Lineage (NCBI taxonomy): Eukaryota > Metazoa > Chordata > Amphibia > Anura > Ranidae > Staurois > Staurois parvus. The sequence continues at coordinate 1,912,746 of NW_028318044.1, read as the reverse complement.
AGTGGATGGAAAAGTATAGACGGGGGAGATTTCTAGGGACAGATCCTCCCAGCTTGGGATAGATGGGGGAGATTTCCAGGGACAGATCCTCCCAGCTTGGGATAGAGGGGGGAGATTTCTAGGGACAGATCCTCCCAGCTTGGGATAGACGGGGGAGATTTCTAGGGACAGATCCTCCCAGCTTGGGATAGACGGGGGAGATTTCTAGGGATAGATCCTCCCAGCTTGGGACATCTGAAAATATATTCATGATCATTGCATATTTTGCATCTATATATTCTACAAGATATAAATATTTGTTAAAAATAGATTGATACAAACACAATAACACATTAATGGAAAAGTATAGGCGGGGGAGATTTCTAGGGACAAATCCTCCCAGCTTGGGATAGACTGGGGAGATTTCTAGGGATAGATCCTCCCAACTTGGGATAGATGGGTTAGATTTCTAGGGACAGATTCTCTAACCTTGGGGTACACGGGGGAGATTTCTAGGGACAGATCCTCCCAGCTTGGGATAGATGGGGGAGATTTCTAGGGACAGATCCTCCCAGCTTGGGATAGATGGGGGAGATTTCTAGGGACAGATCCTCCCAGCTTGGGATAGATGGGGGAGATTTCTAGGGACAGATCCTCCCAACTTAGGATAGATGGGGGAGATTTCTAGGGACAGATCCTCCCAACTTGGGATAGACTGGGGAGATTTTGAAGGACAGATCCTCCCAGCTTGAGATAGACGGAGGAGATTTCTAGGGACAAATCCTCCCAGCTTGGGATAGACTGGGGAGATTTCTAAGGACAGATCCTCACAGCTTTGGATAGATGGGGGAGATTTTTAGGGACAGATCCTCCCAACTTGGGATAGATGGGTTAGATTTCTGGGGACAGATTCTCTAACCTTGGGGTAGAAGGGGGAGATTCCTAGGGACAGATCCTCCCAACTTAGGATAGATGGGGGAGATTTTTAGGGACAGATCCTCCCAACTTGGGATAGACGGGGAGATTTGGCTCTGAATGTAGTTCTTTATACTGAGGACTATCAGCCATACTGCGGCCCCCTGTGCACCATCCTCTGCACAGTCCATTATCCTGCTGAGGATCTCTCCCTTCCCTTCTGCTGGGACTGTTTGATTTTCCCTCCTGCGGCCAATAAAGGATCTTGTAGCTGGCGAGGGCTGGCAACACCTGTACAGTGTAACCTTGTGATCTAATCCTGCACTCAGACACAACAACCTCTGTGTGTGCAGGGAGACAGACCACGGCACACGTGCAGGAGCCCCCTCCTCCAGATCATCTGCCTGAGAGCCCTACTGCCATTGTTGGGCTAAAAAATGCTACTTGTCTGGCTGATTCAGTGGCTTCAGCAAGTCTCTTCTTTCTGACCTAGAACTGGCTTGCTGGGGGGGGGGTCTTCATTGGCTGCATGCTTGTTCTAGACCAGTGAGGCCACAAATAATGTGCTGGATAGAATTTTGGAAAGGAGTACAGCAATGACAGCCTGTGTATCTTTCATTACAGGTTTCCTTTAAATATACTGGGGAGGGAAGGGGGGGGGGTGAAGCACAAGACCACCTTCCTTGCAGGTCTGCCTCTGTCCCCTTTTACTATACTGGTGTCTTATTTTATAGATTTTAAATAAATGTCCCACTAGAAGCAGCGACATCAGTCAGCTCCGCCCTGAGGAAGGTATTGCCGGTTTTAGGTCGCTCTGTTCAGTTCCTAAATCTGAAGAAGTTACTTGTAGGATTGAAAATATACAACCTCTAGAATACGAATTCTGATGGCCGTCCATGGGATTGCTTTATAATCATTTTTAAATACATTTTACAGATTAGTTTTGTTTTCCTGATAGTTGTTGTGGCTGCTGGGACAGTCAGTTTTCTTCATGATCAGAATATTAATTATTATTCCACAAATAAACATACTAGAAAAATTGCTAGTGATATTTTAGATTTATTAACAAAAATGATTATTGATTTTGTTAGTATTGTTATTAAAAAATATATAATTTCTTATTGTTATTGTTTGATAATAATAATAATCATTTAAAAAAAAAAAACCTACCAATAATGTTTTTGTTAATAAAACTAACAAATAATAATGTTTTTGTTAGTATTAACAAAAACATTATTTTGTTAATAATAATAATAATAATAATAACAACAATAATAATAAAACAATAAAACAAACAATGTTTTTGTATTATTGGTTAGTTTTATTATTATTGTTATTATTATTTATTATTATTATTATTATTATTATTAACAAAATGTTTTTGTTAATAAAACTAACAAATAATAATGTTTTTGTTAGTATTAACAAAAACATTATTTTGTTAATAACAATAATAAAACTAACCAATAATAATAATGCAAAAACATTATTTGTTTTATTAAGTATTAACAAACAATTATTATTAATAGCAAACGATAACCTTTTTATTAATAATAAAAACTATTAACAAACACATTGTTTTTGTTCTTAATAATAATACTACTAACAAACAACAAATATCACCACTACTAGAAAATTTATATTTCTAGTGTGGGTTTTTTTTTTTGGCATTATAACAACTATGATGACACAAGAAAAAAATACAAAGCTAGAAAAAGTATTTTTCTAGTGATTATTATATCACACACACAAAAAAGCACTTTCCCTTTAAATCTTCACATTTTCTTGTACAGTTTTTAACTTCCTTATTAACCTTTTTAGAAAAAAAAAAATTTGCAGAATTTTTGCACTTCCCTTTTTTAAATGATTGAGATGATGTTCTTGATGCTTTACTAGTGCAGAGGTCCTCCAACTTCTATTTACTTAGAGAAGTCATGAGCAGTTATAAAAAGTGCTAAATATGGGAAATGGTACTAAAAATACTTACAGTATCTCTACAGCCAAAACTTTTTATCCATTCTGAATGGGGGGGGGGGGGGGTTAAACTGCTGTCAGTTTTTATTTTGCCATTTCTGTTAATTAGGGATTTTTCACCATCTTTCCTGTAGACTCATCAGGAGGTGAGCGGATGTCTTTCCAAAGTGAGGGGAATCCGCCTCCTAGTTGTCATGAAACCATTGCCCCCAGTGGAAGACTTTCCCCTCTTCAAAATTTTGGGTTTACCCTCCCTTTCATTATGGTGACATTGGTGATCAGGAGAGGGAATCTCCCTCATGGGGGCACAGGCAGCAATAACAATCCAACAGGGGTTCTAATCCCTCACCACTCTTTTTTTTTCAAATCTAAAACAAAACGTTTTGTCTTTAGTTGTAGTTTAAAAAATTACTATAAGGCAATTTTTTTTTCTTTAGTTTTGGATAGAGTGGAGATGGATTAGAACGCCTGTCAGTTTTTACTGCTGCCTGTGTCCCCGTTAGAGAGATCCATCCTCTCTATTTGTCCTGTTTACTACCATCATTGAAAGAAAAGAAAATCCCAAAAATCGGTTGTTCCCAAAAAGATGGTGACTTGGGGTGTCCCCAAGGAATTCCTTTTAATTTGCAGGGATTTCCTCTCACTGTTTGTCTATGAGACAGGAAGTGAAGGGAAATCTCCGCTATGAGACACAGATGGCAAAAGAAAATCTGACAGGGGTTAGAATATGAATATGGTTAGAACTCTTCCAATATGAAAAGGGGGAAAAAAAAAGTTTTTCCTATAGTTCTACTTTAAGTATTTTAATGGTATAGTATAAATTAAAAATGTTTTCTTCGTTATGTAATTATGTGTAATGCAGCGACAGACTTGTATAATAATGTAGTGTAAAGAGCAAAATTCATTCACCCATAGTGATCTGGCTTAGGGCTTGTTTACACCGTATTCCCTGTATTTAATGATTGACAAATATAATATTGCCATTTTTTTTTGCATTACTATATATTTATTTTATTATTTGTCATTTGTGGGCATGGGGAAAAAATAGAAGTATTATTCTATTGAGTTAAACTATTTACTTGTTATCTATTTTGTCTTTTATGTTTTACGTGTATATACATTTTTTGAAATTATTTATTCTATTGAGTTGCATTTTATTTATATATATATATATATATATATATATATATATATATATATATATACACACACATTAGGGAAGGAAATAAGTATTTGATCCCCTGCTAATTTTGAATGTTTGCCCACTCACAAAGAAATGATCGGTCTAAAAATCGAATGTTCAGTGTATTCTAACACTGAGAGATAGAATAGCAACAAAAATTTTTAAAGAAATGCATGTCTAACAACTGATGACTGATTTGCATGTTCATGGGGAAATAAGTATTTGATCCCCTATCATTCAGCAGGATTTCTGGCTACCAGGTGTCTTTCATACAGGTAACAAGCTGGGATCAGAAGCAGTCTCTTAAAGGGAGTGCTGCTAATCTCATTTTGTTACCTGTATAACAGACACCTGTCCACAGGAGCAATCAAACAATCAGATTCCAAACTCTCCACCATGGCAAAGACCAAAGAGCTGTCCAAGGATGTCAGAGACAAGATTGTAGACCTACACAAGGCTGGGCTGAGCTACCAAACTATGGCCAAGCAGCTTGGTGAGAAGGTGACAACAGTGGGTGCAAATGGAAGAAACACAAAACTACTGTCAGTCTCCCTAGGTCTGGTGCACCATGCAAGATCTCGCCTCGTGGAGTGTCAATGATCATGAGAACAGTGAGGAATCATCCCAGAACTACACGTGAGGATCTTGTCCATAATCTCCAGGCAGCTGGGACCACAGTCACCAAGACAACAATTGGTAACACACTACGCTGACAAGGATTGAAATCCTGCAGTGCCCTCAAGGTCCCTCTGCTCAAGAAAGCACATGTCCAGGCTCGGCTGAAGTTTGCCACTGAACATCTGAATGATGCAGAGGAGGACTGGTTGAAAGTGTTGTGGTCAAATGAGACCAAAATCCAGCTCTTTGGCATCAACTCAACTTGCCGTGTTTGGAGGAGGAGGAATGCTGCCTATGACCCCAAGAACACCATCCCAACTGTAAAACATGGAGCTGGAAACCTCCTGCTTTGGGGGTGTTTTTCAGCTAAGGGGACAGGACAACTGCACCGAAAAGGGACGATGGACAGGGCAATGTACCGTCAAATCTTCCCTCAGCCAGAGCATTGAAAATGGGTCGTGGATGGGTGTTCCAACATGACAATGACCCAAAACACATGGCCAAGGCAACAAAGGAGTGGCTCAAGAAGAAGCATATTAAGGTCCTGGAGTGGCCTAGCCAGTCTCCAGACCTTAATCCAATTGAAAATCTGTGGAGGGAGCTGAAAATTCGAGTTGCCAAACGTCAGCCACCAAACCTTAATGACTTGGAGAGGATCTGCCAAGAGGAGTGGGCCAAAATCCCTCCCGAGATGTATGCAAACCTGGTGGCCAACTACAGCAAACGTCTGAGATTGCCAACAAGGGATTTGCCACCAAATACTAAGTCATGTTTTGTGAAGGGGATCAAATACTTTTTTGATCGGTGCATCATTTGTTAGACATGCATTTCTTTAGAATTTTTTGTTACTATTCTGTCTCTCAGTGTTACAATACACCTACCATTCGATTTTTAGACCGATCATTTCTTTGTGAGTGGGCAAACATTCAAAACCAGCAGGGGATCAAATACTTATTTCCTTCGCTGTATATATAATTTTTTTTTTTTTTTTTGGTTCTGTTTTTTCGTCCTTTTTTTTTTAAATTTTTTATTGCATGTTTTTATTATTTATTGTACTGAGTTGTATTATTTTTTATATATATATATATATATATATATATATACACACACACACACAAACAACCTTATTAAATCAACTTGCAGTATCCAAACACATGCTGGGCTCTTGCTGAGAGTTGGATGCCCCATGTGGCTTCCAGGTTGTTGGTTGAAGCCCACCATACTAACCTCTATCTACCTTTATTGGCCCAATGGCAGTTACTTATGTCTGTGTCTCTTCCTACCTCTGCTCCAGGTTGACCATGGTAGCTGGGATCCGATCTCTGCTCCTTCTGCTGCTTTATCAGGTGCTGCTGGGTTGTTGCACCGGTCTGATCCCTGAAGTGGGAAGGAGGAAGTACACAGAGTCTGGCCGGGCGTCTCCCCAGGAGTCACAGGGCATCCTCAACCAATTCGAACTTCGCCTGCTTAATATGTTTGGCTTGAAGAGAAGGCCAACCCCTGGCAAAAACGCTGTAATCCCTCACTACATGCTGGAATTGTACCACCTGCACTCGACCCAACTGGCCGAGAACCAAGACAAGCCCCCCATGGATTATCAGAAGGAGCGTGCAGCCAGCCGAGCAAATACAGTCAGGAGCTTCCACCATGAAGGTAACAAAAAAAAAAAAAGCCTTCCCATAGTCCTTTTCTAGGCAAAGAAAGTCTACAACCTTGCATCCTCTGAGGAATAACAGATCCCAATGTCAAAAAAGGGCATGCTGGGACTTGTAGTTCTTGAGTGGCTGGATGGTTGTAGATGATCCAAGCCAGATCTTTTCTCCTGCTGTCTGACTTGGCATGCTTGCTAATTAGTGTTTCACTCCTAATCATTTAAAAAGTCTTTCAGGCGAATTTATTTTAACATAATATTTTCAAAAAGTTTTTTTTGTTGATGACCCTTGAGGTGTCCATTGTGGCCAGCGAGACACATTCAAGTGGTCAGTATCCATTCGGTCCAGTGAGACACATTCAAGTGGTCAGTATCCATTGGGTCCAGTGAGACACATTCAAGTGGTCAGTATCCATTGGGTCCAGTGAGACACATTCAAGTGGTCAGTATGCATTGGGTCCAGTGAGAAAGGGCCATGTTTTGGATATCACCATGAGTAAGTTGTGGATAAAATGAATATATTGCCTCAGATGGTTGGTTGGTTTTGGATAATTGGACACTCATGAAATGCAAGTGTGTCTAAACTCAGAAACTACAATGTAATATATTGTATATATTGTGGCTTTCCAGTCCATAGGTGAGGTGGTTGCGACTTTCCAGTCCATAGGTGAGGTGGTTGCGACTTTCCAGTCCATAGGTGAGGTGGTTGCGACTTTCCAGTCCATAGGTGAGGTGGTTGCAGGTGTTTTCGTTTTTCAGGCTTCTTTATTTTTACTTGCACTTTACAAGTCTCTCGGTGATCCTAGGAATAACACACTTCCTAGGTTGGCTACACTCGCTCCCTCCACTGTATCTCTGGGAGGGGGAGCCGTATTTGTCACCCAGTCTTGACTTAAGACATGACTTCCTTTACATGGGCAGCACAGTGGCTTTGACTGTATGCACCCTGCGGGTGGAGGCCACGGGTACACCATCTAATTTTTCTGCTGGCAGCCTGTTAAACTCTAGGATAGTCTGAGAGCTGCTATGACTGGACGGTGCACCTGTGTCCTCCACCCACAGCTAAACGCCCAATGTGCGCGAATGCTCGGAACGCAAGCATTTGTATCTGGCGCATATTGTCCTAAAACACATATGTCAAACACAAGCCCCCACGGGCCAAATCCGGCCCTCCAGGCCATTTCACGTGGCCCTCGCAGTTGTGGCACCCCCTGTGTCTCCGCCCCTACCTTGTCTTAGCAGTTAGCAGCAGAGAGGAGGAGAGCACTCCTACAGATCCTGCACTTCTCCATGCAGCTGTGGAGGGGCTCCTCTCCACAGTCTCAGCAGCAGAGAGGAGGAAAGAACTCCTCCTACAGATCCTGCACTTCTCCATGCAGCTGTGGAGGGGCTCGTCTCCACAGTCTCAGCAGCAGAGAGGAGGAAAGAACTGCTCCTAAAAATCCTGCATTCCTCCATGCAGCTGTGGAGGGGCTCGTCTCCATAGTCTCAGCAGCAGAGAGGAGGAAAACACTCCTACAGATCCTGCTAACCACGCAGCCACTGTACATTGGGTGGGTTAGTCGTTTACGGCACAGCATTTCTGGCAGGATCAACAAGTATTTTCTGTGATGGCTGAAAATGTTCTCAACCTGAAAAAATAAAATCAAACTAATGCAGCCACTGCACTCCAGGACTATTACGCTGCAATATAATACAGTTTTGGTTTTATACATCCTCTAAGGAAAAAGCAGATTTACCCTTTTGGGCAAATATAGAAAGATTTTATCGGCATAATCAAATTAAACACAGAAAAGATGCTATTTACAATATACATAGTGCTTCACCACCATCACTTGCAAGATCTAATTTTTTTTTTTTATTATGTTCACCTGTTCAATTGCTTGGTAACACAAATTGCTAATCAACCAATCACATGGCAGCAACTCAATGCATTTAGGCATCTAGACGTGGTGAAGATGACTTGCTAAAGTTAAAATTGAGCATCAGAATGGGGAAGAAAGGGGATTTAAGTGACTTTGAACTTGGTATGGTTGTTGGTGGCAGACAGGCTGATCTGAGTATTTCAAAAACTGCTGATCTAGTGAGATTTTCACACACCACCATCTCTAGGGTTTACAGAGAATGGTCCGAAAAAGAGAAAATCTCCAGTGGGTGGCAGTTGTGTAGAGGAAAATGTCTCGTTGAGGTCAGAGGAGAAGGAGCAGACTGGTTCCAGATGATAGCGATAGTAACTCATGTCACTATGGACCGAAATCTCTAAAGAAATGTTTCCAACACCTTGTTGAATCTATGCCATGAAGAGTTAGGGCAGTTCTGAATGTAAAAGGGGGTCCAATCCGGTACTAGCAAGGTGGACCTAATGAAATACCTGGTGAGTGTACTTTGACATGGACATTTATTTCTATGCTAAGGTGGCAATGTATTTTAGGTGCGGTTCCTGGATTACCAAATAGGCCGAGTAGGCACTAGCCTATGGGCTCAACACTTTTTAAAATGGTACTAAACCCAAGACCCTGCATTCGCTATATCCGCTCTCCCCGGACCCTGCATTCATTGTATCCGCTCTCCCCGGACCCCGCATTCACTGTATCCGCTCTCCCCGGACCCCGCATTTACTGTATCCGCTTTCCCCGGACCCCGCATTCACTGTATCCGCTTTCCCCGGACCCCGCATTCACTGTATCCGCTTTCCCCGGACCCCGCATTCACTGTATCCGCTTTCCCCGAACCCCGCATTCACTGTATCCGCTTTCCCCGGACCCCGCATTCACTGTATCCGCTCTCCCCGGACCCCGCATTCACTGTATCCGCTCTCCCCGGACCCCGCATTCACTGTATCCGCTCTCCCCGGACCCCGCATTCACTGTATCCGCTCTCCCCGGACCCCGCATTCACTGTATCCGCTCTCCCCGGACCCCGCATTCACTGTATCCGCTCTCCCCGGACCCCGCATTCACTGTATCCGCTCTCCCCGGACCCCGCATTCACTGTATCCGCTCTCCCCGGACCCCGCATTCACTGTATCCGCTCTCCCCGGACCCCGCATTCACTGTATCCGCTCTCCCCGGACCCCGCATTCACTGTATCCGCTCTCCCCGGACCCCGCATTCACTGTATCCGCTCTCCCCGGACCCCGCATTCACTGTATCCGCTCTCCCCGGACCCCGCATTCACTGTATCCGCTCTCCCCGGACCCCGCATTCACTGTATCCGCTCTCCCCGGACCCCGCATTCACTGTATCCGCTCTCCCCGGACCCCGCATTCACTGTATCCGCTCTCCCCGGACCCCGCATTCACTGTATCCGCTCTCCCCGGACCCCGCATTCACTGTATCCGCTCTCCCCGGACCCCGCATTCACTATATCTGGTCTCCCACAGTACACACAACATGGAAATGCAATTATTGTAGTAAATATAAACTGCTAAATATCTTTTATCAGCAGTATATAGCAGTCTTGACCTCTGACCCTCTGTGTGGACAGTGCTGATTTGTTAAACTGAGCATGTGAGTCTAGTGACTCTGTACTATTAGCAGATGGATTGGGGACAGTAGAAGGGGAGGATCAGAGAAGACAGGATCAAACAGCCTTTTTATGCGATGGATTAACCCATTAGGTTCCAGGGAGTATAACAAGCATGCTTTCTTGCATGTACAGACTGATTTTACTGTTGTGGTTTAGTAACACTTTAAAAGCTCCGCAAGAACAGGCCAAAATAATATTGATTTGATCTTGAAAGTAAATTTACAATGAAGCTTTTAAAGCTTAGTGTAGCTGTTGACTTTTAATGTTAGGACACTTGCCTATCCAGGAATCCAGCGCAATGCTCACCAAAGCTGTCTCATCGGCCGTCTTTGGGTCCAGGCAGGGGAGTGTTTACCACAAGGCAAACAAGGCACTTGCCTAGAGCGGCATTTTTTCAGGGGGGTAGCACCTCCCCCCCAGAAGAAGGTATACGGGAGCCAGGTGGGATCCAAGAGAGGCTGCTTGATGGTGTATGTAGAGCCTGACTCTCGTTCCCGGGAATGTCTGGAGCTTTGCAGATGAGTGTGTTTCTCTTTCTCTCTATCGCCGAGGGGTAGTGGAAGGCTCTCCTGGGTGGAGGGCAGGGTTGTTGTTGGTCATTGTCAGGCTCTTCCAGGAGGGGGAAGGGGTGGTTATTTTTGGTCAGTGTCTATGGGGGCAGACAATTTTTGTGTTGGCAAGGGCAGCACAAATCCTAAATACACCACTAGGTCCAGGTGCCAGAATGTTGACTTTGGGAAGCTGGCTGTGACTGCCTGTGGCTTCACATGTGCATGAGCAATCCACACTGTGCTTTATGAATGGTCCCACAGCTTTCTGGGACCTATGTCATGTCCCAGAAGGCTGCGGGGAAGGGGAGGGGGGGGACTTCCACTTGGATCACCGCTGCTTGTCAAACTTAGGTACCCCCCTACCAAAAATTAAGTGCCATAATGTAAGAGAGGGGAATTTAAAACCAAAGATAGAAATACAATGGATCAACTCAAAGAAAGTAAAACTTTACATGAAAGATTAGATAGAGAAACTCCAGTATTAATGGAATGTACCCAATAACACCTTTAAAGTCCATAAACCACCGACATCAGGATCCTATTACAGTTTCTCTTAAAAGCTCATCTTCAGCCAGCTGTCAGTAAAAATTATGGTGCAACCTACATCTGTGTGTAATGTACGGTAGTGATGGTCTTCTACATCTATCGGCCAATGCGCACAATACTTAACTCAATGTTATCCCACTAGAACGCCTGCATGAGAAACCTCCAGAAACCTGCAAGAGGGGCCTCATGATTTCGACTGCCTAGGAGCCTTCACCAAGTTTAATCCTGCACTGGGGTTGTCTGCTACATAGCAGCTACTGCTGTGTCATTACTAGAGTCGTCTTGGGGCCCATTCACACCAGATTCATTGGGCTGGGCCATACTAACCCAACACTTAGAGAAGGCAGAAAGCCTTGTTACCTATCATGGTAGTCCACACCATCTTGCTATGGGGGTGTGCTGGAAAAAAGGCATGGTTCAGCACAACGTGGTACAATGCAGTCCCCTCCATCACACCGCTCGTTGGCCATCAATACTGAGTGGAATGAGGTTCTAAAATAAAAACCCCAAAAGCTCCAGTATGACGTGTGGTGGGGCACGCTGTTGATTTGAACAAGGCCTTAAAGCCCATCTTCAGGCATTAGAAATAAAATCTACCCTTACAGTTGGGCCCCCCACACACTACAAGGGTTAAAAGCTCATTGTGTGTAGGGGGTACAGGAACAGACAGGATGACTTACCCTAACTAGCACTCTCTGCTCCTTGAAGCACTAATCTTGGGATGTATCATGTACAATGAAGGGCTATTAACCCTGCATTGTGCATGGGGAGGATGCATGCAACTACCAACAGGAGTGCCTTTGGGAGGAGACTGCAAGGGGACTGTTTGTACCACTGTAGGTACCCTGTTGGAGCAGGGAATAAGCTCCCCTAGACTGAGCATTTAATGGGGGGGCACTGTGCATCTATGTTGTGTTTTTTGTTTTTCTAATCCCTGGCCTCAGGGTTTAAACACAGTACCCAGTGTGGATGCATTGGGACTTTTTGTAGGTGATCTGGCAGTTCAGGGTCGTAACAAAATACATACTAATAGCTGCTGATATTTACCATCCTGTGGAATCTAGAGCTGTCTTCCCTGCAGCCAATTCTTCTCTGTGAATCCACAGTGCTGCCATCTTGGATTTGGGAACCAGCTGAGCGATACTTTGATTTGTGGGGGAAGATTAATTTAAAGGGGCATGCGAATTGATAGACGTCATGTAGTGCTCTTTTTTTACTGAAAGAGATCGGTGAACATTAGTCATGGCATGTTTACGACTTATGTGAATGTGACAGAAGAAACACAGCACTGCCTTTAGCCTGGGGGGGGGGGGGGGGGAATAAAAACACTCCAAAAGCAGTCATATGGGGGTATACACATGCCTTGGTTTGCATCACCGTGTGGCAAAAATGATCTCTGCTGTTTCATTCGGTGGGCAGTACTGCCCAACAGATGTGGCCCATTCAAGTGAAACCCAAATATAACACTCCATCCATCAAATGCCCTCCTAAAACTGATCCAACCGCCCATTTCTCTTAGAAGAGCCAAAGCTTGTGTAAATGAACCCTCAGTCTGTGCCCACCCTTCTTTCACTGCCCAGTTTCTATGCTGCCTCCATGGTCCACTCTAGGGGCTTTACCAAACATAATGGTTCCTCAGCACTTGTCAAATACTCTCTAAAAACCAATCCACCATGTATTTCTCTTAAAGGGGCCAACACTTGTGTGAACAAGCCCTAAGCGCGTGCCCACCCTTCCACCATTGCCCAGTTTCTGTTGCCTCCATCCCACCCTTCTTTCATTGCCCAGTTTCTCTGCTGCCTCCATGATCCACTCTAGGGGCTTTGCCAAACATAATGGCTCCTCAGCACTTGACAAATACCCTCTAAAAACCAATCCACCATGTATTTCTCTTAAAGGGGCCAACACTTGTATAAACTAACCCTAAGCGCGTGCCCACCCTTCCACCATTGCCCAGTTTCTGTTGCCGCCATGGTTCACTAAAGGGGCTTTGCTCGATTTCCTGGCGGTTTAACGTTTGATAAAGCCGGTTCTTAATTGCTTCTAAACACATTTTACATGTGTGCAGCCTATGCTGCCTTCAACTCCAATTAGTGAAGCTTCAGTTTCACTGCTAATTTCTACCTTGTGAAGTTTATCCACTCCTTTGACCCTCGTGAGTCCCTCAGTTTGAGTTCCAAACTGAGAATTCCCACCGATTAGATTTCATCTTTTAATGCTAAACGCAAAGCAAATCCTCTAATTTACAGTTGATCTGAGGTTGTTTGTAGCATTTTCTAATCCTTATCTAATCCTCGTGAGATATTTAGACAATTTGTAAATGCCTTGTTTTTTTACAATGACTTTTTTTTGTCTTTTGTTCAATCTTGGATGGTCTCTCTGAGGCTATAAGATAAATCTCCCAAAAAGCCTGATAATGGCCTTGCAGCAGCTGTGTGCTTGGCTGCGGTGCATCTCTGAACACAGATGAAATGATTATGCTATGGAGTGCAAGAGTCTTTTCATACGGCATCTTTTTTTATTGGGTAGAAATCCTTCCTGTAGTCTTGCAAGTATTCCAAGCAGGCCAAGCGTGATCGCTTAATTTAAAGAAAACTATTTTTCTTTTTTTCAGGATTTAATGCCCATCTCTGAGAAACTTGAAAATGATCCCTTCCAGTGGGCCTGCACCCACGATGCAAGGGTTAGCAGCTCATTTAGGTACATTGGAGAGAAGGGAATTTACTTACCTGATCCTCTGTTACCCCAGCAGATGGCGCTCCCCCATGCTTAAGCAGTGGACTGTCCCTCAGCAGTGTCATGTCCAATGCAAGACCCTGCATGGACCCTGCATCATTCTTGCTGACCTCAGAATCTTAGACTGCTGGAGCATGGAGAAGACATTGGGGGGACTATCTAGCAGCTCGGAGGATTGGATAAGTAAATATTCGTTAAGTCCCCTAGACCTAAACGAACAATTAGCCTTTGCAGTGTGGGTGCAGGCCAAGTGCAAGGGATCATTTTAAAGCTTCACAGAGTTGGGCTTTAAATTGGCCACACACCGGTAGAATTTAATTTGAAAAATATTTGTTCTCTGAACATTCCTTCGATTCGATCCCACTGTCAAAAAAAAATCAAGGTTTTGTTTTGTTTTTTTTGTTTTTCAACTGCAGTGACAAGAAAATTTGAAGTTGCAAGATGGAAAATTTTTTAAATTCTAACTGCGAATGTGGTTTTCATTTGGGGAAAATCATACATATTGTAATGAATCCTCCTTTTTTTTTTTTCTTTTTTTTTTTTTTTTTTTTTTTTTTTTTTATAATATTTTGGGGTTTCAATCAAATTCGCATTTCTTGACAAAATTTGAAAGGCTTTCGTATGAAACTTGTTGACTTAATGGTAATAATTCAATAAACCCTTACAATGCTATTTTTTTTTTTTTTCTGGCTCTTTAAAAGGTCCTGCGCCAGATGAAAAAATCCCTGCTGCCCATTTCAGTAGCTTTACCAACAGGTGTATCAGATTCATGCAGTTCTTAATAGCAGCACTTTGGATGCACCAAATTCAAAACGAATGAAGCTGGAGGTAATTAAGACCAACTTAAACTTGTCATACAGAGATGGGCAGAGTCCCTGTCTCTGTGCACTGTGTAGCAGAGCGGCATGTTTGCCACTGCTACCCCTCCCCACCATCACAGCCAACAGGCTCCTAGCAACCAGAGATGCTAACAGTGGGCAGATCCTGATGGGACAACTAAGGAACTAGATCCCCGTGAGGTCCGCTTTATCCTCAGATTGACAGCAGGCAGTAGGCGGACTAATAGACAGCCTTCTGTCGGCTCTGAATTGACTAGTGTCAAACACTCAGACATGAAGGACTAGTGTCTCCATTGGGCTTCACCCACCCAGCTTCAAAAGTTCTAGGCTGCTGTCTGATACCGGGGCAGTGGTGGGAGAGATCTCAGCTACACTGAGGATGGAATATCCATATGGATACTGCGGGTTCAGTGTGTCTCCATGCATGGTTCTTGCCCCAAATGCATGCACTTATTCCCAAACAGAACATGAACCTATCACCCTCACCAACATGTGTCATAGACATTATTTTTGAATTCCACATAATGATGGACAAAAAGAATGTTCTGACAAACAATTTCTCAATTTCCGTACGTAGGTTAATTTAAATCCCCCTAGAAGCGTATTTAAAGCCAAACCTCCATTTTGTATTTTTTTTTTTTTTTTGCTCCTGAACCCTTAGATTACACCTATTGACTGTGCTGAAAATTGTCTCCCGAACAGAGAGTGAATGGAAATTCAAAATTTTTGAGTTGTCACAAAAACATTTGGTTGGTCTTCTGTGTTCCTTGCTTTGGTCACTGGTTTCTGCTACCTACCTCCACATCACTACAGGACAGGGGCGGACTGACCATTTGGAAACTCAGGCACTGCGTCAGTAGGGGGCCCCATGAGATGCCTCTGGTACCTTTTTCATAGGCTTTTTTAAATTTCGGCAAGGACACAGGGGCCCCATGATCCCCTATTGCCCAGGGGCCCCATGATCCCCTATTGCCCAGGGGCCCCATGAGTTGTCAGTCTGCCCCTGCTACAGGACAGTATAGATGTCTATTTTCTCAACCTTTTTTACATGGAAAAAACCCTTAAAGCGGAGCTCCAGTCTAAATCTAAAAAAATAAGTCAGCAGCTACAAAAACTGTAGTTGCTGACTTTTAAGAAACACACTCGCCTGTCCCTGGATCCAGCAGTGTCCTCACCACAACAGTTTACACCGGCCGTCCTCTCTCCCTGGCGCCGGCATCTTCAATGTGGGCCCCCGGCTGTGAGAGCTTGCGGCTTCACAGCCGGGTGCCTACTGCGCATATGCTAGTAGCGCATGCACCTTGTGAATGGTCCTGTAGTCTTCTGACACCTGTCATGAGTCCCTTAAGAGTGCAGGGAGGGAGGACAACTCTCGCTCACGATCACCTAGGCCAGGGGGTCTTCAAACTATGGCCCTCCAACTGTTGAAGTATTACAAGTCCCATCATGCTTCTTCCTCGGAGTCTTGCCAGTGGCTGTCAGTCTTGCAAGGCCTCATGGGATTTGCAGTTCCCCAACACCTGGAGGGCCATAGTTTGGAGACCCCTGACCTAGGCGATCACAAAGGTGCCAATCCTTAACCACATGCTTCCCAAAGGTGCCAATCCCTAACAGGGAGGGGGCGCGAGGCCTTGCCCCTTTTGAGTGCAGCTCAGCTTTAAGTTGATTTTCAGGGTTCAGAGGACCCCTGATAATTATTTACAGCTCACAGTATAATAGTGTGACGGTCAGTGGGAAGAATGCTCCTAATATTTGTGGTCATTGGGGAGACTCCCCCATACAGCTAGTTAAAAAGATAGAAGTTGGCTGGGGAAAATGGTGGGAGTTCGAGGGGACACAGGAGATCAACACTCCTGGAAGTGTCATTTTCCCAGCAGACATGGGGGGGGAGATTATTAAGCAACCAAGAGGAATTTAGCTCTCTCTAGTTATCCCAGCAACGCTGAGCTCAGCTGCTGCTGGGATAGGCTAATAGGGAGAGGCCATTGTGCATGCACGCTTTTGGAACCAGAAGTGCCCTTGCTCCTGCGATGCTGGAGATGAGCACCAGCAGTTGCTGTGTCCTGCAATTAACCCAGGACGTAAGGATGAACACATTCGTAGTATTTGGACCAAGGTACATGGAGAACAGAAATGGCCTACAGGTATGGTATCTGCAACTACCTATACATTTATATGCACTGTGCATTTTTGTAAATTACTGGGTCCTCTCATCTGCATGGGCCAGTTTCTGTAAAAGATGGACTTCGGTTATAAACCGGACCTTAAAGCCCAACTTCTGCAGATGACCAGTTTTCTAGGGGTGAGCACAAACGTCATACCCACCTGATCCAACGATCCTCAGGAAAACCATGCTCCCCCACAGTCCAGCGGTTGACTGTTCTTGTCTATGGAGTGTGCTCTGAACATGCTGACATCAGGAACAGTTAATTTACAAGACCACTGGAGTGCGGTGTTGCAGGACCAGTCTTGTGCGGGGAGACTTGGCCTGTCAGATAAGTATATCTCTGTTGTCCTCTTACATAGTTAGTCTGGCTGAAAAAAGACAAAAGTCCATCCAGTTCAACCATTAAAAAAAAAAAGAATCCTATACACACAGTTGATCCAGAGGAAGGCAAAAAAACCCAGCAAAGCATGATCCAATTTGCTCCTGCAGGGAAAAAATTCCTTCCTGATCCCTCGAGAGGCAATCTGATATTCCCTGGATCAACTTTACCTATAAATGTTACTATCCAGCAGGGGCGGACTGATAACTCATGGGGCCCCCGGGCAATAGGGGATCATGGGGCCCCTGTGTCCTTGGCCAAACTCAAAAAAGCCTATGAAAAAGGTACCGGGGGCATCTCATGGGGGCCCCCTACTGACCCCGGGCCCTCGGGCAGTGCCCGAGTTTCCAAATGGTCAGTCCGCCCCTGGTATCAAGTTATATTCTGTGTATCCAAGAAAAAATCCAGGACTTTCCTACAGCAATCCACTGAGCTGTCCAGAACCAACTCTTGAGGGAGTCTATTCCACATTTCCACAGCTCTCACTGTGAAGAAACCTTTCCGTGTTTGGAGATTAAATTTATTTTCCTCCAGACGTAAAGAGCGCCCCCTTGTCCTCTGTGATGACCTCAGGGTGAATAACTCTACACCGAGTTCACTTCACTCTTCCCTTAAACAAGATGAGCAGTTAACCCGTGCAATGCGGGGCAACCCCACTGCACAGGAGGAAAAAAATTGCCTGGAGTTCTGCTTTAACAGTGGAACAAACTGCAAATTTGTAGTCACCAGGGGTCTCTCTGCAGCTGAGCTCTTCCATATTACTGCCTTGCAATGACTTGCTCTGCATGGTGGCTGGCTGTGTGTAGAGGAGGCACCTTGGCAGAGACAAGAGTTGTTTCCTTGTGTCAGAAGGGCCCCCCGATGACTGATGTAGAAATATTCAAGCAAAACATCATTAATGAAGCAGAAGCAGGGAGATACTTGCTCTGCAAGTCCTCAGGTACAGATTACTCTACAACTGTGGTGGGCAGCCGAGTAGTGACATACCACATCTTACTCTAAATCTTGTGAGACTAGCAGCCGTTGCATATTTAGTCCATTTAGCAGTGCCTTATGTGATCTCACACTGCAGATATACAGCTGTGAGATTCAAGGCATAGGATTGCCTAGCATTTAACTAGTGAGTTATTGGGATGCCTTCAGCTTTAAAGGTTGGTTTTTGCAGGGTACTGCCATGGTACAAGTAATATTTCTGGATGTTCTCTTGTTCAGAGTTTTATGTATACATACCTTCTATGTTTCTAGGTATATTTCTGTCTGACATTTAGTTGTATCTGCTGTGCAGCCTATTGTTCTATGGTTGTGGCCATTATAGGCTGAAGGAAGGTTAAAGGGTTAGTCCTCCTCTGCGCAGACTGGGGAAAAATGCTATAGTAGATGACCCCCTCCTCACTGTGCAGGCTTGGTGTTTTGAATAGACTCATTCAAACACCAAGCCTGCACAGTACCTTCTATCTTGCTGCAGAGGAGGGGGTCATCTACTAAAGCATTTTTTCCATACAGTCTGCGCACAGGAGGACTAACCCTTTAACCTTCCTTCAGCCACTGGGGGCGCACGTCTAATTCTCGACCTGTCTGCCATAAAGGACTGCCCTTAGTCTGGTCTGTCTGCCGCAGAAGGAGTGGTGGCTGCTATGGGTTTTTTCAGACAGGCTGTGCACAGCCTGTATGTATGAAAGGGGCCGTTAGCAACTATTTGAACAGAGGAGGAATGGTGTGTAATGTGCTAGAGATATTGGAATATATAGGGAGATTTTTTTGGAGGAGTGGTATGTAATGTGCTGGGATGTTGAGGGAGTGGTATGTAATGTGCAAGGGATGTTGGAATACATGATGGATTTTTTTGGAGGAGTGGTATGTAATGTGCTGGGATGTTGGGGAGTGGTATGTAATGTGCAAGGGATCTCGGAATACATGGGGGATTTTTTGGGAGGAGTGGTGCGTAATGTGCCAGGGATGCTGGAATACATGGGGAAT
Source organism: Staurois parvus (assembly GCF_062004578.1). Classification (NCBI taxonomy): domain Eukaryota; kingdom Metazoa; phylum Chordata; class Amphibia; order Anura; family Ranidae; genus Staurois; species Staurois parvus. The sequence continues at coordinate 1,893,703 of NW_028318044.1, read as the reverse complement.
TTTTTGGAGGAGTGGTATGTAATGTGCTGGCGATGTTGGAATACATGGGGGATTTTTTTGAAAGAGTGGTACATAATGTGCATGGGATGCTGTAATACACGGAGAACTTTTTGGAGGAGTGGTATGTAATGTGCTGGGATGTTGAGGGAGTGGTATGTAATGTGCAAGGGATGTTGGAATACATGATTGATTTTTTTGGAGGAGTGGTATGTAATGTGCTGGGATGTTGGGGAGTGGTATGTAATGTGCAAGGGATCTTGGAATACATGGGGGTTTTTTTGGAGGAGTGGTACATAATGTGCTGAGATACATAGGGGATTTTTTTGGGGGGAGTGGTATGTAATGTGCTGGGATGTTGGGGAGTGGTATGTAATGTGCAAGGGATCTTGGAATACATGGGGGTTTTTTGGAGGAGTGCTACATAATGTGCTGAGATACATAGGGGATTTTTTTGGGAGGAGTGGTATGTAATGTGCTGGGATGTTGGGGAGTGGTATGTAATTAACAAGGGATGCTGGAATACATGGGGGATTTTTTGGAGGAGTGGTACGTAATGTGCCGGGGATGTTGGAATACATGGGGGATTTTTTTGAAGGAGTGGTACATAATGTGCATGGGATGCTGTAATACACGGAGAACTTTTTGGAGGAGTGGTATGTAATGTGCTGGGATGTGGAGGGAGTGGTATGTAATATGCAAGGGATGTTGGAATATATGGGGGATTTTTTGGAGCAGTGGTATGTAATGTGCTGGGATGTTGAGGGAGTGGTATGTAATGTGCTGGGGATGTTGAGGGAGTGGTATGTAATGTGCTGGGGATGTTGGCATACATGGGGAATATTTTGGAGAAGTGGTACATAATGTGCTGGGGATGCTGGAATACATGAGGAATTCTTTTGGAGGAGTGGTATGTAATGTGCTGGGGATGCTGGAATACTTATTTTTTTGGTGGAATTTTACCTAATGTGCTGGGTATGGTGGACTACATATTTTTTTTTTTTTTTGGAGGAGTGGTATGTAATATGCTGGAGATACAGGAATACATGGGGACCTTTTTGGAGGAGTGGTATGCAATGTGCTGGGGATGCTAGAATACATATTTTGAAGGAGTGGTACGTAATGTGATGGGGATGTTGGAATAAATGGGCTTTTTGGTGTAGTGGCATGTAGTGTGCTGGGGATGCTTGGAAAGCATGGGGATTTTTTTTAAAAATGGCAATTAAAGGCGGACCCTTTAAGGCTTGTGTCTCACCTATGCACTGTACTAACACATTTTTTACCATGTTGCCAAAGAAGCATGGTCCATTGTAGTGCCATTCGTTTTGAATGGTACCCTAACACTTCTTTCCAAAGCACAAACATGAACCATCTGTACTTTTTTGGTGTAGTGTGCATCCAGTTTGCATGTTGTAATGAATTGGCAGCTCATCCTAAATGAACAGGCATGAAATACTGTACGTTTAATGTGCATGCAGCAACACATCGGGCAATTGTGAAGGAAGTTCTTTAAATCTGGAAGCATTCTTCCATGGGATACTGGATAGGAAATAGCCTGCATGTAACTAGATTTTGTTCCCTGCTGTGTTACTTTAAATACCTATAAAGTGTTGATAAGGTCCAGAAATGTTTTCCTATTTATATATGGATTTTATTAAAAAGTGTTTTACACAAAACATGGTGTCATTTATGTTTAGCAGTCCTTTAATTATTTTTATTGGGTTGGTGATTTATTGTTCAATAGCAAGAAGAAGCATTTGTTTATGCAGGGCAATGGTGAAACATTTCTGCCTCTTTATAAAATAGCCTTTGAAAAAACCTAGGTGAACAGAGGGCCATTGATGGCGTTACTGAGAGCCTGTAATCAGCAGACGCAACAATATCAACGGATACACTGTGTAAATCTTGACAGAACTCCAAAATTGTATATTTTGTTTTCCTGCTTAAGGTCTAGTATGGGGTACAGCAATCTGCGGCTTAATTCCTGTCATCCTTGCTGAGCTCCTGGCTATAGATCAGTGTTATATATAGTTCTAGTGGCTTCAGTGTATATGTTGGGGCCTTTCATGTAACTAGCAACCAGCAGCAGTTTGTTAGTTTAGTATTAACAGATGCAGAGACTTTTTATGGCTTAAAAAAAAATGCGTCTGTGTAAAAATCTGAGATGTCTGTGCTGACCTAACCTGTATTTGGAGTATAACTTCTGAGCACCTGAAGGTAGATACTTCTGAGCACCTGAAGGTAGATACTTCTGAGCACCTGAAGGTAGATACTTCTGAGCACCTGAAGGTAGATACTTCTGAGCACCTGAAGGTAGATACTTCTGAGCACCTGAAGGTAGATAGATACTTCTGAGCACCTGAAGGTAGATAGATACTTCTGAGCACCTGAAGGTAGATAGATACTTCTGAGCACCTGAAGGTAGATAGATACTTCTGAGCACCTGAAGGTAGATAGATACTTCTGAGCACCTGAAGGTAGATAGATACTTCTGAGCACCTGAAGGTAGATAGATACTTCTGAGCACCTGAAGGTAGATAGATACTTCTGAGCACCTGAAGGTAGATAGATACTTCTGAGCACCTGAAGGTAGATAGATACTTCTGAGCACCTGAAGGTAGATAGATACTTCTGAGCTCCTGAAGGTAGATAGATACTTTTCACCTCCTGAAGGTAGATAGATACTTTTCACCTCCTGAAGGTAGATAGATACTTTTCACCTCCTGAAGGTAGATAGATACTTTTCACCTCCTGAAGGTAGATAGATACTTTTCACCTCCTGAAGGTAGATAGATACTTCTCCTTTCATTTGGCAAAATGGCAAGAACCCAGCAAACAGCCCAAATGGATACTAGGCTCTCTACTCCTTCAGGAGTGACACTTCCCTTCTGACAGATTAGCCAACAGTGTTTGTAAAGAGCACTTGGTTCCTTTTAAGTGAACCTTCTCAGACCCCAGATGAAGATACCCTTCTCCACCCGGCTGTCTTGAGAGTATCCCAGGGCAAGAGATTCCGAGACACACAAAGAATGAAGTCCCAGGGAGAACAAGTTGGGTAATGCACCTGACCGCCCTCTCCTTTCTTTGGGGGGCGTTGAAGTACTCACGCTGTCCTTTTTAATATGGTAGTAAAATCTTAAGCTGGCCATAGATGGATTGAATCTTGGCCAGGTCAGCCAAGATTCAATCCATCTGTGGTCAAGGTGGTTGTACTCAAGTCAATCCATCGATCAACTTGGGTGCAACCTGCCTGTTGGTTAGATTTTTTTTTTTTTACATGCAATTACTGAAGACAGTGTTAATAGGATTTCTAGAGAAAGTGGAAAGACAGCACTGAACCTACAATGTTGTCCAATTGGTGTTGCTATCCAATTTTATTGTACTGATATTGGTATAATTGATCTAGTTACTAGGCAGGCAAATGTACACTTCAGTGGCTCTTCACAGTTTCCTTAGTGGTAAAAAATGGCAAGAAGAAGAATGCAAGTGCCACACTACTGTTCAATATTATTATTATTTTTATACAGTATTTATATAGCGTTAAAAGGTTTGCTCAGCGCTGTACATTATAGTGGGGGACAGAACATGAGACAATACAGTAACAATACAATACACGAGGGGTTCGAGGGCCCTGCTCTTTCGAGCTTACAATCTAAAAGGGAGGGGATAGTGGTACAGGAGGAAGTGGCTGTGGGGGATGGAGTGGTAGGAGGAGTTCGGCTGTTAGGTGAGGGCGGGGTAGGCTTCCCTGAAGAGATGGGTTTTCAGGGTGCGCCTAAAGGTGAGGAGGGTAGGTGACAGTCTGATGGATTGGGGTAGTGAGTTCCAGAGGATGGGGGAAGTCCTGCAGTCGGGCGTGGGAGGTGGAGACCAGGGAGTAGAAAGTAGGAGGTCTTGTGAGGAGCGAAGATTACGGGTAGGGTGGTATTTGGGTATCAGGTCGGTGAGGTAGTTTGGGGCAGCGTTATGAATGGCTTTGTATGTCTGTGTTAGTAGTTTGAATTTAATGCGTTGGGCAATCGAGAGCCAGTGGAGGCAATGACAGAGGGTGGTGGCAGATGCAGAGCGGTTGGTAAGGTGGATGAGTGTGGCCGCTGAGTTCAGGATAGACTGAAGCGGGGATAGTCTGCGACGAGGTAGGCCGGTGAGAAGGGAGTTGCAGTAGTCCAGGCGTGAGATAAAGGAGTGAACGGGTAGTTTAGTAGTGTCTGGGGTTAGGAACGAACGTATTTTGGAGATGTATCAATAGACCAGACACAATTTTATTCCAGTAAGGATCAAAGGGATAATAAAAGGAAAGGCCAATGTGTTTCAGGGAAAGCAATGTCTCTGGACTGAATTGCTGTACCTTGATGATTTTTTATTTTTTTTATCCATTGTGAAAATCTTCAGGTCTCCTAAACATTTGGCTTTGCAGCCTCTAGCAGTTTTTTGTGACGGGTATGGTAGTGCTTTCTCCTAAAAATGCTTACTGCTTGGCTGCAGTGCTGGCCTTTTGGCTTTTACACTTGTGTGGTCAAGAATAAAATTCACAGAGCATAGACCTTCAAAATAATACAATAGAACGGCCTGTATTTCCCTTCTGGCTTCTGACAGGATTGTAGAGGGTTGTTGGCACATTTCCCAATTTGGCCACTCGGTTCCCTCTGTTATAAAAGGTTATAAAAGTGTGTGCAGAGTAAGATGGAAAGAGTTCGGGCTGAGACATGAGCTAGTGAGTAGTCCATGTGTGGAGCAGGGGCAGACTGACCATTTGGAAACTCGGGCACTGCCCGAGGGCCCGGGATCAGTAGGGGGCCCCTTGAGATGCCCCTGGTACCTTTTTCATAGGCTTTTTTGAGTTTGGGCAAGGACACGGGCCCCATGATCCCCTATTGCCCGGGGGCCCCATGAGTTGTCAGTCCGCCCCTGGTGTGGAGTTGGCCCCCATGGGACTAGCTGGAGCCCTATTCACAGCCATGTAGCCCCGGAAGAGTGAGGTATTTTCTGGCTGGGGAATACCTGAAGAGATCCCGGAACCCTAATTGTGAGTAGCTGTAGGGTCAGGATGAAGCGTACCTTCCTGAGGACAGGTACTAGCAACCACTGATGGAATTGTGAGAACATGGCTGCCATATTGTTTCTGGAAAACAAAGCTTAATGGAAAAGAAATCCTAATACCTGGACTCTTCCTAGTTTATGGCCTATTCTGATATTGGACTTGGCTCATAGTGAGGCCCTCTAGCTTCAACAGATATGAATAATGGGGGGATCCACCTTGTGCCTGTTCACTGGCAGTGTGCTGGGTTATATCGCTGTTAAGACCGCTTGTACCCTTGTGATCTATTACTCCATGCAGCTGCCAATATGCTGTTGTATTTATTCAGCTTTAATAATTCTTTTTTTGTCAATCTGGACCAGCTTTCTCAATCTTTTTACATGTAGATACCCTTGAATTTCCTTTCTGACCTAAGTGAAGTACTGCAAATAATTACTGTATCTTCAGCTCATGGCAAAGACATAATTAGAACCTTTAGAGCCCCGGTGCAAGAAACCATGAAGGGCCCTTTGCTTCGGTTACGGGCCCTTTGCATAGAACTCAGGGCACCTCTTTAGATCGGGCCTGGGGGCCTTCACTCCTGTCACAGGGCCCTTTATTACAGACCCACAGCGGGACACTTCACATTGTTCTGCAGTTGGCCCCCTTCCTGCTGCCTTTTAACCCCCGCCATGATGGCAGAACATCAGGGACTGGTCGCAAATACGACCTATCCGACCCTGGTAGTTCCACCGTCGATTTATGGTACATTAGTCTGATGGTCAGTGGAAAGAATGATCTTTACATTGTGTGATCATTGGGAAAAATCCCGCTCTTTTACAGATGGCTAAAAAAGATCATAGCTGCCAGTGTATACTCCTATGAAAGGCCCAAATTGCTCATGGAACCCCTAGCAACCCCTGGAAGAACCTTAGTGTGCCACGCAACCCTAGTTGAGAAAAATGGTGGTCCAACACTTTTTTTTTTTTTGCTTTTTAATTCAATAGTTTAGGACGCACAGCTTTATGTATTACAATGTTCATACGGATATTTGGAGACCACCTGAAAAAAGTCAAGGTGATCTTTCTTTGACTAGCCCTGTAGAGATACTAAGCAGGTGTGTGTGTGCCATGAGCACTTTATTCCACAGTAAACACTGATTACTACTCCTGGCTCTTCTTCTAATAACATGTTTAGCTGCGCTGTCTTTGGCAGCCCTTCAAATCATTGAGTGTTTTACGGTCTTGAAATCTCTTTGTAGGAATCCATGTTATTACCAGAAAATGGTCACTACAAGGCCTTTCTTGATTTATGTTGTGGCTAATTGTTTTTTTTACACTGGCTGTAGACAAGCCGAGGTTGCTTTCAAGTTTGTTTTTCCAGGCGACCATTTCAACATGTATGAGATTGGTATGAGACCTGACAACTCGAAACGTTTGTTTCTACTGCAGGTTATTGTTTATTTCTAGTACTTATATAGCGCCATCAATTTACGCAGCGCTTTATATATATATTATACATTCACATCAGTCCCTAACCCTCAAGGGGTGTACAATCTAAGGTCCCTAACTCACATTCATACATACACATACTAGGGGCGGAGTTGTCAGTCCGCCCCTGCATGTGAGTACATATGTGGAAGTCTTTGTGATAAATACAATTTTTAAAGGATAAACACTATGTTACGTTTTTCGTTTGAGGATCAATAGTGGTCAAAGGAGTTCTTTGGAGTGAACCATTGGAATCTACTATTCATCAAGGTCCAAAAGTGGGACCAAAAGTGCGGTTAAACCAAGCATTATATGATGTGAGGTCACACTGCTGAAGGAGAGCAGACATTATTTATTTCAGGTCCTTATATAGCACCATCATTTTATGCAGCACTTTACATATATATTGTACATTCACATCAGTCACTAACCCTCAAGGGGTATACAAGCTAAGGTCCCTAACTCACATTCATATACAAGGCCCAATTTAGACAGGATCCAATTAACCTACCAGCATGTCTTTGGAGTGTGGGAGGAAACCGGAGTACCCGGAGGAAACCCACGCAGGCACAGGGAGAACATGCAAACTCCAGGCAGGAGGTACCGTGGCTGGGATTCGAACCAACGACCCTAGTACTGCCAGGTGGAAGTGCTAACCATTTAGCCACTGTGCTGCCTTAGAAAATGAACTGAAATGTTTGGTTGCCCTGTGCATTGTGGACATTGTACTTATCACAGGTGATTTATGAAAAGGAAGGGGGGGGGGGGGATAAGGCATTGATATCAGCAACCAAATTCTAGCTAGGGTGCACAGTGAATGCTGTTGCCATATGTGAGCACACACTCAGTAATTGGATATTTTTGTAATTGAAAGGGACTGAAAAATTCTATCAGCGATAAGTGGATTCATTGTATTATAACTTTTGGTTTTATTATTTATTGAAGGTACTTGTATATCACCGTCAATTTACGCAGCGCTTTACATTATTATTCATTCACATCAGTCCCTAACCCACAAGGAGCTTAAAATCTAAGGTACAATAATTCCTCAGTGGGCCTTCTTTATTAAAGTTTCTGAAATAAAAGCTCTGTGGCCCATAGGAACCATCAAATGTACTTTCATTTCACACTCGCATTCCAATCTTTATTTTGGGTAGCAATTGCATTGTGGGAACCTACCTGAACAATCCAGGTTTGTTTTTTGTTTTTTTGCCCCACCAGACTGATATGCACCAACCAGTCCTGATATTACCCTCCTTGGAAATGTAACCACTAGAAGCTGATTTCCATACACATAGTAGGTGGCAATAAAAAGTATATGGTAGTCCAGAAGATCCAAAACCTTAGGTGACAGTCGCCTAATATATGAAGTTAACCACCTCCCGTCCGGCCGTTATATATAAACGGCCGGACGGTGGCACTGCAGGGTTGGGTGGCTGTTTATAAACGGCCTCCCCGCACCCTGCTTGTGCACGCTCCCACCGCGATCCGGTGCCTGCTGTGTCCTCCAGACACAGTGCAACACCGATCGTCGGACGGGACCTCTGTACGAGGTCCCGATCATGTGATCGCTGATTGGCCAATCAATGATCACATGCAAAGTAGTAAGCAAGATGTCACTTGTGACATCATTGCTTACTACGTGTGAAATCTGTGAATGATCACAGAGGTCACATGGTACAGGGCTATTCACAACAGCCTTATACCATGTGTGACCAATCACAGCTCACTCAGTAGTTCTCAATGGCTGCAGGAATGCAGACAGAGAGAAAGAGAAATGATTGTTTTTACATCCTTTATCGGTGTAAAAGCAATCGGTGTAAGAAAAAAAAAAAAAATCTTCCTCACCCCCCACAAGTAGTACAGTGTCACCATGGTGACACTGTACTGCTAGGGTGACAGTATGTAAAAATAAATAATAAAATAAAAATGTAAAAAAAAAGTTTAAAAATTTATAATTTTTCGTTATAAACTAATTTTGGCTTATTTTTTATTTTTTTTTTTTTACTGAAAAGATAACGGAATAAATTTTGGCCAGGATTTATGATGAAATATTATTTATTTGCAAAATTTTATAAGAAACACTTTTTCAAAATTTTTGGACTTTTTCATTTACATAGCAAAAAAAAAATAAAAATCCCAGCGGTGAATAAATGCCACCAAAATAAAGTTTTATCTGTCTCAAAAAAATAGTAAAAAAATTCATATGGGTACAGTGTTGCATGACCGCGCAATTGTCATTCAAAGTGTGATAGCGCTGAAAGCTGAAAATTGCCCTGGACAGGAAGGGGGTAAAAGTGTCCGGACTTGAAGTGGTTAACCAATTGTGTTAAATACCTTTTAGCTCCTCTCCTGAGATCTTCACTTTGTGGCTCTACATAGCTCTGTATATTGACTATTTGCTAGCAAATGGTGTGGCACTGGGTAGCTCAGCCTTTCTCAACCTTTTCAGCACAGAGGAACCCCTGAAATAACTGTCCGGTTTCATTGAACCCTTGCTAAAAGTAACTATGTCTTCAACTCATGATACGTTAGTGTGCTGATCAATGGGAAGAATACTCCTTACACTTGTGGACATTGGAAAATATTACCTCCTTACAGCTAAAAAGATCAGTGGTGTCAGTGGAAACTTATCTCAGGGGCAGAAATTGCTGAAGGAACCCTTGGCAACCTCTGAAGGAACCCTAGCTGAGAAGACGTGGTGTGGATTCTCAAAGCGGGACTGAAAGTAATTATTGTTCCCAGGTGCTTGTAAAAAGTGAAGTTGACTTTTAAATTGAAATCCTTGTTGAACTGGTTGGTACATTTTGTCTTCACTTTTTGTGTAGTTGTTGTACCCACATGTCTACATTTTACAGGAGACTGGGGTTGGGCTTTAAAATGTATGCACTGTATAGCCAAAATATTTCATTTTAGCTTTGGGTAGAGTAGGGAAAGGTTAAAACTTCTCCTTCTCCTCCTATCCTCCTTCTCCTCCTTCTCCTCCTCCTTCTCCTTCTCCTTCTCCTCCTTCTCCTCCTCCTCCTTCTCCTTCTCCTCCTCCTTCTTCTCCTCCTTCTCCTCCTCCTTCTTCTCCTCCTTCTCCTCCTCCTTCTTCTCCTCCTTCTCCTCCTCCTTCTTCTCCTCCTTCTCCTCCTCCTTCTTCTCCTCCTTCTTCTCCTCCTTCTCCTCCTCCTTCTTCTCCTTCTCCTCCTCCTTCTTCTCCTTCTCCTCCTTCTCCTTCTCCTTCTCCTCCTTCTCCTTCTCCTTCTCCTTCTCCTCCTTCTCCTTCTCCTTCTCCTCCTTCTCCTTCTCCACCACTGGCAAAATTTTCTTTGACTTCCTGTCCCACCGATGCAACGGAAAAATTAGAGGAAATCTCCCAAAGTGAGGGGACTTCCCTTCTTAAACTGTTGTCCCCAAAACAGGGGTCCCCATTGGAAGGTTTCCCCTTACCTTTTTGTTCCGCGGTAATATTTGTGATTTCCTTTCACTTTCTCGATACAATGGCCAGCAGGATAGGAGGGGTAAATCTCTCCAACAGAGACTTAAGCTGGCCGTACACCTGTAAAATTTTGTTTCCAAAATGTATTCATGAGCAGGGGCGGACTGACAACTCATGGGGCCCCCGGGCAATAGGGGATCATGGGGCCCCTGTGTCCTTGCCCCCCTTTGTCCTTGCCCAAACTCAAAAAAGCCTTTACACATTTGGTTTTGATGTTGGTAAAGTGAAAGTTTCCAACATGCCCAATCACTCAAATTTGATGGTTACACGAAAATCGGACAAAGGTGTGGCTCCACTAGTGGTGCGAAATTCGAACGAAAATTCTTAGTTACAATTTTCAAAAGAAAATTCTTTTTGCATAAAAAAACCAAGGGCTTTTGACATAATCAAGACCATATTGTTGTGAAATGACAATATGTGCAAACAGGGGCGGACTGACAACTCATGGGGCCCCCGGGCAATAGAAGATCATGGGGCCCATGTGTCCTTGCCCAAACTCAAAAAAGCCTATGAAAAAGGTACCAGGGGCATCTCATGGGGCCCCCTACTGACCCCGGGCCCTCGGGCAGAGCCTGAGTTTCCAAATGGTCAGTCCGCCCCTGTTCATGACATTTGTTTATCTAAAAGTTAAAGGTGACCGTTCAACAATATGTTTTGACCACAGCAAGCGTAAAAAGTGAAGGATGTGGAAGAACGTGTTTTTTTTGTCAAATCCAATGGGATTGAATGAATTTCTAATCTTTGAATTCGCTCCTGGCTGAGAAAAATCATAACTAGTCTTATGCACATGCTCTTGCCAAAGTTTAATCCTGAAGTACTCGAGCAAAAATTCGTTTGAAATTAGTCAAGGTCATGAAGGCACCAGCGTATGGTCAGAAAAGCAATTTTTATGCTTCCTCATTAGAGCAAAATTGTGCAAGTGTAAGGCCAGCTTTAGATAGTGTAGCAAGTAAATGAATAAATCTCCCAGTAATGCTAATACTAGGCTGCTGCTAGAGGGAGTGTGAATTTGTAGTGTGACTTCAGGAGGCTATCGACCAACAAATTTGCAATAAACTGGAAGTGAGCAAGTGAGCAACATGTGTTTTCTGTTCTCCTCTTGACACGGGTTAGTAATACTTGGTAGTATGAGTAGTAGGTAAGACAGTCCTACTAGTGGGTTAACTGGTTTCTCTAGGTCTACATATAGGAGTGGCTTTATAAGACGTGTTTCATCCTGTGTCTGCGGGTCTATGTGGGGAGTACTTTAAATCCATAGACTCCTCCTCCCTGGACAGGCTGATATGCCTCACGGATACTTGGTGATACTACCCCAGGAAGGAACAAGGATCCATAGTGTTTGGCACATTATCTGATGACCCATCCCATAGAGGGAAGATCTTTCAATGTCAAGTTCCAATAGATTTGGATTTATTATATCAAAGCGCTATCATTATGCGCGTCCGGTGAGTGCGCATTTTTTAGACCACCATAGCACTACTCGCTGGACCAAGATGTACTAAAGTCACCATATTGGAACTTTTTTATTTCATTGAGATATTATTCGCTTTTATTGGTATTTTATTGCCCTTTTGGACATTATATATATATATTAATCTTAGCGCTGCACGATTTTATGTTTAATACTTGGTATATGCTATCTTTGTTCAATGTTGTGTTTGTTCTGACATTCTTTTTCTGTGTTTTAGCATCTTACTGTATATGTTAGTAATGGTAACTTTCTAACACAGACTGATGCGCTTCTCCATGTGGTCTGCTTTGCCACTATAAAGGAAGTAATGATCTGTATAATGTGATCAATTTCTGTTTTTTGTCACCTTAAACTCAAAATGAGCAAGTGAGTACATGTGTTTTCTGTTCTCCTCTTGCTACAGATGCTGCGTCTTTGTCATACCTAGCTCTCAGATCACTGATAATTCTGCCACAAAAGCAATACAAATTTGACAGAGGGTCCAACCTTTCCCACTCTACCAGAGATTAAAACTGTTTTTCCTAGAGATACACTTCACATGGGGCATAGTAAATATATATTTTTTTACTTGTCATTTAATGTTTTACCTGTTATCTTATCCCTAATTGCAGTACAGGGGCGGACTGACCATTCGAGCACTCAGGCACTTCCCAAGGGCCCGGGATCAGTAGGGGGCCCCATGAGATGCCCCTGGTACCTTTCATTGTTTTTTTCATAGGCTTTTTTGGGTGTGGGCGAGGACAGGGGGGCTCCATGATCCCTTATTGCCCGGGGGCCCCATGGGTTGTCAGTCCGCCCCTGTTGCAGTAATATAACAAAAATTGTATACAATTCAGCTGCTGTGAGGCCCAAACAATGATAATGTTCCTTGAACTTTATTTTGCACAATAGCCCCCCATGTTGGGCTACCTGGGGATGGGATTGATGTACTGCAGAGATTGACGGGTGGGAAGACATCTGCCAGTAAAGTATGGGATGTGCTGATGTTTCCCATGTGACACACGTGTTTAAAGCCAGCCATGGATGATACAGGTTGCAGAAAAAAAGGAAATCACTTGCTTCTCCCATCAACACAGGCAGTCTTGATGGGGAAATCCCTCCTCTGGGGAGGGGGGTGGGGGCTCCCAGGGAACCATCCTTGCTGGGAGAACAGGGCTAGTGGCTATTGCCTAAAAATCTGATATGCTGGTTGTACCCAAGTAGATTGATGGATTGACTTGAGTAACTCAGCCTACCCATACATGACATGAACCATCTATGGCCAACTTATTACATTCCTACCATTTTCCCAGGTCAACCATGTCTTGTGAAGATTTTCCAACAAGTTTGAACAGCCAGAAGCACTCCAATATTCATGGAATTTGTCAAAGAACCAGTCATAGATGTAAACCCTAATTGGATGACCGTTTTGCTAAAGCATTTTTTAACACCCTTTGCTGCATTTCAATGGTGCTAATCTCCTGCAGCCCTTACTTGTCTACATTCATATATTCCAGTAATGACTGAATTGCATTTCTCAGGGCAGGTTTGCTGATGGTGACAACCGTGAACTATGCCTAGGCAGTGTGTGTTGAAATGACCACTTTTATTGGTGACCACTGTGGCAAGGTGTCTACACATGGGTATAGTTGGATGAGGACAGAGGGTTATCCTCCTATAATGGGAAGTGGGTGATCAAGCGCCTTCATTGCAGAATCCCCAGGTATTATGGTAATGAAAGCTGCAAATTTAAATATATTGAAAATGATTTTGGAAATTATGCTAACATTAAGGATTATATGAGATGTTAGTGATTTGGTTTTACATAACGACATTAAATTTTTTTTTTTTAAATTACAAACATGGTACACTTACCTGCTCTGTGTAATGGTTTGGCACAGAGCAGCCCCGATTCTCCTCTTCTTGGCCCCGCCCTCCTGCTGAGTGCCTCCAGAGCAAGCAACTTTCTATGAGGGCGCCAAACGATACCAATCCAAACATGGTGGCCATAAATATTCCAATACAAAGCCCCACAATGCAATCAGGTGCAGATAATAATGTTAGAGTGGTTGTAAAGGCTGAAGGTTTTTTTTTTATCTTCATGTATTCTCATGTCCCCAGCCCCTCCTAAAACATAAGTGCTATCTTGATCCAGAGTTGTGCACAAGAGCCTCAGCTTTTCCGGGTCTCTCCCTCCTCATTGGCTGGGACAGCATCTGTATCCATTGGCTCCCGCTACTGTCAATCACAGATACTAAGCCAATGAGAGAGGGGGGCCAAGCCACGCTTTATGTGGGAATGGACATGCAGAGCAGTGGCTCGGGAGCCATCCTTCTTGGGTGCCCCCTAGCAAGCTGCTATGGGGGAACTAGGTAGGAGGGAGGGGCCTGGAGCATCAGCGGGAGACCGAGAAGAGGAGGATAACGTGTTTCTTATTTATTTTGTTTTTGACTTTTATTATCACTTTAGGCTTTGACAAACAAATTTTAGCTGATTTAGTTTCTATCCAGAGCTGCATCAAATTTTGCACTCTCCAGTTTTAGTCAGTCAACACCATGGTCTGTTTTTAAATAACAAATCCTCCCCAGCCATTGGGGAAGTAAGGCTTCAACTCCACCGCCAAGTAATGCCACCCATGCTAGATGTATCGAAATTCAGCTGCAGTGAATTTCAATCCATGTGTGGCTGCCCCTGTTCGACAGAAGTCAATCTTTAGATCGACTGCTTTAAAAAGGGGATGTTGAGAAACTTTTATCAATCCAGTTTGCATGTTCTCCCTGTGCCTGCGTAGGTTTCCTCCAGGTACTCCGGTTTCTTCCCACATTTCAAAGACATGCTGGTAGGTGAATTGTCTCCTGTCTAAATTGTCCCTAGTATGTGTATGTATGAATGTAGGTTAGGGACTTTAGATTGTACACCCCTTGAGGGTTAGGGACTGATGTGAATGTACAATATATATGTAAAGTGCTGCGTAAATTGATGGCGCTATATAAGTACCTGAAATAAATAAAATAAATAAATCAGCAGCTTCAGCTAATCGGTGTATTCTGACCTGCTGCCAGTAGGGGTGGGGGGATTCCTCCATCCACCTCGCTTGTGTGGATGGAGGAATCTATTCAGCTTTCCAGTGAAGGTCTGTTCTGATAAACAGCACTGCCTAGTACTCACTATGAGAAAACTGCATAAAAAATGCCGCTTTCTAACTGATTTGTACGATAACGTGATCGTTGGTACACATCTTCCGAGAGTCGAGATTCGAAATTATCCAAAGGGACAAGCACTAAACATTTTCTCGTAGGATACCACATTGAACGATCTTCGTTTAATCAGTACAGTATTTATCCATTGAATAACAAAGGCCGCGCATGCTCGGAAATGAAGGTGTACATTAAAATACAATACATGACATCACTTCCGAAGTTGTGTTCTGTCCTAGGAGAATTTTTGTAACTTTAGTAACCGCTTCATTTTTGACATGAGACTAGTGTGCAAAAAAAAAATAAAATGGATGAACATTTGTCCGATATTTTCATCATGTATATGAGGCATAAAACATAAGGATTGATGGATGGTGTTTGGGGTAAGATGCTTTGATGGACTATGTCCGCCTTCTATACTGTTTTTATGGTGTCTGTGTGTCTGTGCGTGTGTCTGTGCGTGTGTCTGTGTATATATCGTAATATGGTTGTAATGAAAATCGTTTTTATGCATATTTTTGTTGACCTTGAATCTGTACCAGAAACAAAAAATAAATGTCGGACTTTATTGGGACCAGGAATTATACCACTTGTCTTAATAAAATCAGTTTGTTACATGTCATCAGGGTTTTTTTTCTCAAAAAAATTAGTGCAGGATTTCCCTCATTCTGAGTCACTTATTGTCTCCACCCCCTACCCACCTCCGAGCACCTTCACTTGCACCCACCTCCGAGCACCTTCACTTGCACCCACCTCCGAGCACCTTCACTTGCACCCACCTCCGAGCACCTTCACTTGCACCCACCTCCGAGCACCTTCACTTGCACCCACCTCCGAGCACCTTCACTTGCACCCACCTCCGAGCACCTTCACTTGCACCCACCTCCGAGCACCTTCACTTGCACCCACCTCCGAGCACCTTCACTTGCGCCCACCTCCTACCCACCTTCACTTGCTCCCGCCTCCTACCCACCTTCACTTGCGCCCGCCTCCTACCCACCTTCACTTGCTCCCGCCTCCTACCCACCTTCACTTGCGCCCGCCTCCTACCCACCTTCACTTGCGCCCGCCTCCTACCCACCTTCACTTGCGCCCGCCTCCTACCCACCTTCACTTGCGCCCACCTCCCAGTACTGCGCTTTTTAGACAACACAGAGCATTTTGTGGTGCTAAATAATTTGTATGGAATTTGTTAATGATGACAAGAAAAGCATAAAAATAGATCCCCCACAGCCAGCAGCATTAGACCTCCCAACAAAAATAGATTCCTCCAGCAACAATGTACCCCCAAAACAAAATACCACTCTAACAACAATAGACCCCCAGCAGCTGCAACAGATCTCCCAGCAGTAATAGGCTCTGCAACAGCCAGCAACAATAGACCTCTCCCTCAACAGTAGATCCCTTCCAGCAACAACAGACTTCCCCAGCAACAATAGGCCATCACACAAAAATAGATCCCCTTCAGTGACAATAGATCCCCCACCTTCCAGCAACAATAGACTTCCCCAGCAACAATAGACTTCCCCAGCAACAATAGACTTCCCCAGCAACAATAGACTTCCCCAGAAACAATAGGCCACCACACAAAAAGAGATCCCCTTCAGTGACAATAGATCCCTCAGTAGCCAGCAACAATAGACCTCTCCCTCAACAGTAGATCCCTTCCAGCAACAATAGACTTCCCCAGCAACAATAGACCACCACACAAAAAGATCCCCTTCGGTGACAATAGATCCCTCAGTAGCCAGCAACAATAGACCTCTCCCTCAACAGTAGATCCCTTCCAGCAACAATAGATTTCCCCAGCAACAATATACCACCACACAAAAATAGACCCCCTTCAGTGACAATAGATCCCCCACCTTCCAGCAACAATAGACTTCCCTAGAAACAATAGGCCACCACACAAAAAGAGATCCCCTTCAGTGACAATAGATCCCTCAGTAGCCAGCAACAATAGACCTCTCCCTCAACAGTAGATTCCTTCCAGCAACAATAGACCACCACACAAAAATAGATCCCCTTCAGTGACAATAGATCACCAGCAGCCAGCAACAACAGATCATCCAGTACACCCCAGCACCCCTTGCCATTACATACTCTCAGTGCTGGAGGTACCAGAATTGCCTTCCCCTGCGTTCCCGCTGGGAAAAAAAGCCCTGCATGTCATAAAATCCATTTTATTGAAGACAGTGGTATGTTCCCTGGTACCAGTAAAGTCCGATATTTACTTTTTGATCCTTCTATGAATTTTGGGATGTTGGTACAAAGGAAAGGCAGCGATATTTTATTATTGACATGACTCTCTACCATAAAAACTCTAAATGATTGAACCCATTTTATTTTTCTTGTATAATCTCCTGTTGCATACACCTGCCAGTCTGTGTAGAGTTTGCACCCCATGTTAAGTTTTTTGTGCCTACAGACCCCCACTTGGGATGGGTCCCCCGACATGCAGGGAATAAATGATGCCGTTCTTTGCTCATGTATAGAATTCTTCTGTTCTTTCCACTCTTCTCCAAATGTCTTCATTTTCTGTCTATTTCTGGTCTCACGTGTTCTACAGATGATTTCGTGCCCAAGCTCCAATGTGCTGATAGTCGCTTCTCCTACTTCCTGTTCATGTTTAGTTTCTGTTCGCGGTCATAAGTTGTTTTTACAAGAATGCAAAATAATTAGCAGGATTAAAGGTTGCCAGCAGCAGCCAGTATTTGTCTCGTGTTGGGTAATCATACACATATCTATATATATTGCGTGGATCTGTCTGTCCATGACCTCATTTATTGGCAGGCGTCTGAGAAATAAGTGAAGGAACAGGAGGGGGGCTGCATCGCATTGGCCCATTTTTCAGCCTTCTCTGTTGTGAGTATGAAGTAGCCCACAGGATGTCTTTTAAAGTTTGCTGCCACATGTACCACTAATTCCTCAACTTCCTCGCAGTGTTTGGATTGCTGTTTCTCCTCACGTGTAGGAAATCTGCGATGTACTGCTCGCTTCCCAGGCTCTTGGCTGGCCGCTTTATAGGAGTTCATTGTGTACCTAGGCTCCTGGTAGTCGGGAACGCTTTCTTTGCTACCCTTTTTTTTTTTTTTTACACGTACCTAGATATCCTTCTAATTTTATAATGTGTTCTTTCTTTATTTCTCAGCACTTTACCTGCCCAATTATGCTTTCATTCTTTTAATTAAAAAAAAAAAAAAAGCCCATTCTTCGACAAAGCGCTCCCCCTATGCTTTTTTTGCTTTGTTTTTTTTTTTTGTTTTGTTTTTTTCATACCTAGATATCCTCCTAATTTTATAATGTGTTACTTCTTTATTTCTCAGCACTTTACCTGCCCAATTATGCTTTCATTCTTTTAATTTAAAAAAAAAAAAAAAAGCCCATTCTTAGACAAAGCGCTCCCCCTATGCTTTTTTGTTTTTGTTTTTTGTTTTGTTTTTTTTCATACCTAGATATCCTTCTAATTTTATAATGTGTTATTTCTTTATTTCTCAGCACTTTACCTGCCCAATTATGCTTTCATTCTTTTAATTTCTATAAAAAAAAAAAAGCCCATTCTTAGACAAAGCGCTCCCCATATCCTTCTTTTTTTTTTTTTCCTTTTGGACATTTATACACCCTTAACTAAGAAATAAATTCACATACATGCCTTTACATATGCACACACACATTGCAGGTTCATGCATTCTCCCACAGGTATGTAACTAGTGCACAGCATTATTTATTTATTTCAGGTGTGTGTGTTTTATATATAAAATCTCTCTGTGTAAATTGACAGCGCTATATAAGTAGGGCCCGGGGTCAGTAGGGGGCCCCATGAGATGTCCCTGGTACCTTTTTCATAGGCTTTTTTGAGTTTGGGCAAGGATACAGGGGCCCCATGATCCCCTATTGCCCGGGGGCCCCATGAGTTGTCAGTCCGCCCCTGGACTGGCGCATAGTGTCCCCTGTATGCAAACACATGTACCGGAAGCATAGTGTCCCCTGCATGCCCACATACTGTATGTAACTATTGCATAGTGTCCCCTGCATTCACAGACCTGTAATTGATGCATAGTGTCCCCTGCATTCACAGACCTGTAATTGATGCATAGTGTCCCCTGCATTCACAGACCTGTAATTGATGCATAGTGTCCTCTGCATTCACATACCTGTAATTGATGCATAGTGTCCTCTGCATTCACAGACCTGTAATTGATGCATAGTGTCCCCTGCATTCACATACCTGTAATTGATGCATAGTGTCCCCTGCATTCACAGACCTGTAATTGATGCATAGTGTCCCCTGCATTCACAGACCTGTAATTGATGCATAGTGTCCCCTGCATTCACAGACCTGTAATTGATGCATAGTGTCCCCTGCATTCACAGACCTGTAATTGATGCATAGTGTCCCCTGCATTCACATACCTGTAATTGATGCATAGTGTCCCCTGCATTCACAGACCTGTAATTGATGCATAGTGTCCCCTGCATTCACAGACCTGTAATTGATGCATAGTGTCCCCTGCATTCACATACCTGTAATTGATGCATAGTGTCCCCTGCATTCACATACCTGTAATTGATGCATAGTGTCCCCTGCATTCACATACCTGTAATTGATGCATAGTGTCCTCTGCATTCACAGACCTGTAATTGATGCATAGTGTCCCCTGCATTCACAGACCTGTAATTGATGCATAGTGTCCCCTGCATTCACAGACCTGTAATTGATGCATAGTGTCCCCTGCATTCACAGACCTGTAATTGATGCATAGTGTCCCCTGCATTCACAGACCTGTAATTGATGCATAGTGTCCCCTGCATTCACAGACCTGTAATTGATGCATAGTGTCACTTGCGTGCGCAAACATGTAACTGATGCATTCGCTCCTCTGCCTGTGCGCACACACGTGTAACGGATACATAGTGTCTCTTGCATGCACACACATGTAAATGATGCATAGTGTCCCCTGCATGCGCACACACCTAACTAAAGCATAGTGTCCCCGTCTGCATGTATGTAAATTGATTACATAGTGCCCCCTGCATGTGCGCACACATATGTAACTAACATAGTTGCAATTTCCCTGTGTTGAAACATTCCCCCATACAAACACCATTGTTATACACAAATAGAGGCGTTTGCTGTGCTGGCCGTTAGCTGTTTTTCTTCTGGTCACCAACTAGGAGGGGGAAGGGTCTGATGAAATTACAAGGGTAATGAAACTTTAAAAGGAATACTTTTAATTGTCAGGTCTCCAGACATCATGGCCTCCAGGATTTGTAGGGTCACTATACAGGTTACAACCTCTGCACAATCAACTTCAGATTTACCAAACGTTTGTAATGATGACTGACCCTCCCTCAACTATCTGATCAATTTGTATCCAATCTGGGAGGCCCTTGAACTACTTAATTCTTTGTAAATTTAAAGCTCACCATGCATTATATGCAGGGGCGGACTGACAACTCATGGGGCCCCCCAGGCAATAGGGGATCATGGGGCCCCCCAGGCAATAGGGGATCATGGGGCCCCCAGGCAATAGGGGATCATGGGGCCCCTGTGTCCTTGCCCAATCTCAAAAAAGCCTATGAAAAAGGTACCAGGGGCATCTCATGGGGCTCCCTACTGACCCCGGGCCCTCGGCCAGCACCCGAGTATCCAAATGGTCAGTCCGCCCCTGATTATATGATCTGTGTATACAATCTTCTTTAGATCTACCAACAAGTATGTAGTGCAAAGGCCTGCCTGATTGGATATACTGTAGACTAATTGGATGGTTTAGGAAAGTCCTCATATAACATAGTTGTGGTAGATCTGACCCATAGTTTTGGTATAGTGACCCATAAACAGATTGACTTGATCCAGACTATGAAGCCTCCTGGGGCTCAGGGTGTGTGGCTAACTTTGGAGCACAATGGGAGAACCATGTTTTGATTGTTTATAGGTGTGACATTTCACAAGTGACTGTCTACATCAGTAATTCAGTACCCCAAATCAAACCTACACTCATGGTAATAATATCTCATGTCTACCCATGGCATAAGTGTTCCTACTATGGAGACCCCAACATTTCCTGAAAAATAAGAACACCACATTTGTGTTCTTCTCATGCTGGACCTCCACTTGTCAGAACGATCTAAAAGTGGGGCGACACTGCTACCATCCTATTTTTGTCTCTGGCTGTTTGTGGAATAGGCTTGCCTCCCAAACTTCCCTGTGTCATGACTTGATGATAATCTTTGAAAATGATAGGGCTTGGCGAAATGAGTGCAGGTTTGATTTGGGGTGGCCGGTCAGTGTACTGTATGTACATAGTCAATGGATGAGTTGTCAGTCCCATAATTAACCAAAAGCATGATTATGTGCAATGTAATTGTGCTCCAGAGTTCGCCACACCCTTGTCCTGAGGCATCTCTAGGGTCTGAAAAAAGTCATAAACTGTCAGGGAGTGGGAGAATGTTAGAAGATAAACTTGTAATTGTGTACTGTGACACTAAAGATGACCACACAGTCAGATTTTGATCTCTTCGAAAAAACCAAAGTAATATAAAAAGGTCTACCTAAACAATTTTTAATTGCAGCCATTCTGGCAGGCCCTCATATTGTACAGCCAATATAAAATTTTCTTGGTCTTTACCGCAACACATACTCCAGTCCCACGCACTGCTTTCTTTCTCAACTAGTGTGCCATGGAACCCTAGGGTTCCTCCAAAGATTGCTAAGGGTTCCTTGAGCAAGGATCATTTTTTGCCTCTTGGATAACTTCCCATTGGCTACAAATGTAAGGTACATTCTCCCCCTTGATTATCCCACTAATGTACAGTGAGCTATCGATATACTAATTATAAGAAGGGGGTTCCCTAAGACCGTAAAGTTATTTCAAGGGTTTCACCATGTTAAAAAGGTTGAGAAAGGCTGCTCTCTATGTAAGGAATTGGTGTTCCTCATTTGTATGAAAGGTGTTTTTATTCTTTGCAGCCCCTTCACATTCTTCACTTTATATCTGCAACTCCCTCCTCACTGACCTGCCTCGCCGCTGGCTATCCCCGCTTCAGTCGATCCTGAATACGGCTGCCAGACTCATTCACCTTTCCAACCGCTCCGTTTCCGCCACCCCCCTCTGCCAATCCCTCCACTGGCTTCCGATTGTGCAACGGATCAAATTCAAAATCCTAACACTGATGTATAGAGCCGTCCACCATACTGCCCCGAACTACATCACTGACCTAATATCCAAGTACCACCCAACACGCACACTTCGCTCCTCACAAGACCTCCTTCTCTCTAGTTCCCTGGTCTCCTCCTCCCATGCCCGCCTCCAGGGTGTCACCCATCCTCTGGAACTCCCTGCCCCAACCCATCAGATTATCATCTTCTCTCCTCTCCTTGCGCACCCTGAAAACCCATCTCTTCAGGGAAGCCTACCCCACCCCCTGCTAACTTGCCGACCTCCTCCACTCTTCCTACCACTCCATCCCCCACAGCTATCTCCTCCTGTGCCACCATCCCCTCCCTCCTAGATTGTAAGCTCCAAGGAGCAGGGCCCTCGATCCCCTCATGTTTTGCATTGTATTGGTATTGTTCTGTCACATGTTCTGTCCCCCTTTGTAATGTACAGCGCTGAGCGAACCATTGGCGCTTTATAAATACTGTATAATAATAATATCCATGCATGTGTTTTTGGTGCATCTTTTTTAGTGACAGATTTCAGGTGACCAGTTGTCTGCAGTGGAGCAGTGTTGAGTGACATGGGCCGCAGGATATGTATTCAGACAAATCTTTACCAGTCTTGGCTTTCCAGAAAGACTTCTTACATGACAATTTTTTCTTTGGTGTATTGTTATATGGAACTAGTGTAAGTGACGTTTACTGGCAAACCAACACTTTTGGGAATATTGATCTCTTGGGTTCCCCAAAGGGGATACAGTGACATGAAGTCAAAGTTGGGAACCATCAAGAGAAACCATGTCATGTACGGTAATTCGTCTTTCAGGAAAGCCCATACCTGTAAAGCTGAATGTTTCTCCTGCATCCCAAGCCACTAAACAGTGTTCCATTGCCGACAACTGGCCCCCTAAAGTCCATTTGGAAACTAACATTTTTGGGAATGTTGATGTCCTGAATCCCTAAATAGGATACATTCGTGACATAAAGTCAAGGAGAGGAACCATCAAAAGAAACCCTTTTTATATAATAGTGTACGTTGTTCAGGAAAGCCATATCCATAGAGAAGAGGCTGAATACTTTACGTTTCCTGCCTCCCATGCCATCAAGAAGTGCTCAGTTGCAGACAAGTGTTCCCCTGAAGTTCTCTGTGAAACCAATACTCCAGGGTTCTCCACGTAGGATAAAGTAGTGGTGGATAATTAGAGGGTGGAACCACTCCTTCCAGTACACTCCTGGAAGTGATGGTTTCATATCGAACTTAAGGGGACCGATTGTCTGCAATGGAGTGGTGTTGAGCGGTGTGGCCTGGAGGAGGTGATGGTTTCATATCGAACTTAAGGGGACCAATTGTCTGCAATGGAGTGGTGTTGAGCGGTGTGGCCTGGAGGAGAAGTATTCAGCTTCTTCTTTACAGGTTTGTTTTTTTCTGACAGACTTATTACATGACAATTTTTTTTTTTTTCAGTTTTTATGTGAAACCAGTGTAAGTGAAGTCTGCTGGAAAACCAACACTGTTCAGGAATGTTGATCTCCTGGGTCCCCTGAATTGGATACAGTTGTGACTTGAAGTCAAAAGGAAGAACCATTGAGAGAGGCAATGAGCTATGGAGATTGACACTCCTAAAAGTAATCATTTCGCAGTGGACTTGGCAGGACCACTTCTCTGCAGTGGAGCAGCATTGAGTGGAGTGGGCTGCAGGAAAAGTAGTTGGCCTCTTTTTTTTTACCAATATGAGCTTCTCATTGGAATTCAGTGGACCAGTTGTCTGCAATAAAGTAGTGTTGAATGGCATGGGCTGTGTAGGTGAAGTCTACTGGGAAAACCAGTACTTTTGGGAATGCTGATCTCCTGGGTCCCCTGAATAGGATACAGTAGAGACCAGGGGTGGACTGACAACTCATGGGGCCCCCGGGCAATAAGAATCATGTGTCCTTGCCAACACTCAAACCACACCCAAAAAAGCCTAGGAAATGTATCAGGGGCATCTCATGGGGCCCCCTACTGACCCTGGGCCCTCGGGAAGTGCCCGAGTGCTCGAATGGTCAGTCCACCCCTGGTAGAGACATGAAGTCAAAGGGAAGAACCATCGAGAAATGCGATGAGCCATGTAAATTGACACTCCTGAAAGTAATGGTTTCACGGTAGAATTGGGAGGATCATTTCTCTGCATTGGAGTTGGGTGGGTTGCAGGAGAAGCGTTTTGCCTCTTCTTTACCAGTATGGCCTTTTCTGAAAGACGTTTCTTTTATGACAGGGTCTCTTTGCATTCTCGTTTTAAGGCTCTGTTTGGAGTCCAGCTTTAACATGTAATCAGCCAAGATTGCACTTTAATTATAGCAAAAGCTCTTTTATGGAGTTACCTGATTGTTTTGTTGAAGAAGCTGGAGCTTGTTAAGGATGGGACTGGTAAAACGTGCTCTTCCTATGTGGTTTGTGTATTTCTAGGTATGAAAGTAAACAGTTCCGTAATAAACAGTTGAGTTTTGGTGTGTGATTCATTCCGGCCAGCTCTGCTTTGGAGTCGGAGTTTACAGAGTCTTAGTGTTTAATCGTCTTTTACCTAGAGCCAAGATATATATTTACAAGATAATAATCTTTGCTTTGATAGAACATTCTGAGAAGGTCTTGATGCAATCGCGCGCGTGTGTGTGTGTGTGTGTGTGCGTGTGTGTGTGTGTAATTTAGAAGAAAAAAAAAAGTGTATTATATATTTTTAACATTAACAAAAAAAAAAAATGCTACTTTACATTTCTGTATATAACAAAGTACCCGATCTATAAGGTACACAACAGTACCTAAAACTGGACTTTATGACTTTCTGGATTCCAAGCTATGAATTGTCCCTGAATCCCTGGGTCAATATTAAAGTACCGGTACATGTAAATACAAACTTTTTTTTTTTTTTTTGGGAAGCAGTGGAGGAGGGTTAGACCCTCTGTTGAGTTTTGTCACCAAGGCATAAAGTGAGGTAGAATCAACAGAACAAGCTGAGGAGAGTTCGTTGGGGATACGTATTCCACTGACAACTTTTATGAAAGAGAGACATTTCTTCTCACTTCCTGTTACATCTCAGGGACAGGAAGTGAAGGGAAATCTCTCCAGTAGGACACAGCCCACCTGTAGGTAGGTGCAGTCTGTGTTTTCCACTGCAGGTGGAGCTCGACTACAGTGGCAATGTAGATGGTGGAGGAAGTTGAGAGAAACTGGGTTTCTCTAGC
The DNA here is from genome assembly GCF_062004578.1 of Staurois parvus. Lineage (NCBI taxonomy): Eukaryota > Metazoa > Chordata > Amphibia > Anura > Ranidae > Staurois > Staurois parvus. The sequence continues at coordinate 1,868,690 of NW_028318044.1, read as the reverse complement.
ATTTCCTTGGTCACACAGGGCAGTGATCCGATTGCAGGCTCTTGTCCCATGTGACTCTGGCCACCATCTTTGGTCCAGTGGTGTATTTTAGGTTTTGTGCTGCGCTAGGCAACACAAAAATTGTTAGCCCCCCCCCTCTTGTAGAGAGAGCCTGACACCAACCAACACCCCCCCTCCCCTCCACCCCGCTGACCGGCCACCCCTCCCCCTTCCCAGCGAGAAAGGGAAAGACACCTTTACAGCTCCAGACATCCCCCGGAATGAGAGTCTCTGCATACACCGTAAAGCAGCCCGCAACCTCTCTCGGATCCCACCTGGTCCCCATGCCGCGTCTGTCTCCTCTTCTGTCCCATCTTCTGTGGAGCCGTGCTGCCCCCTGGAAAAATGCCACCCTAGGCAAATGCCTTGTTTGCCTTGTGATAAATACACTCCTGCTTGGGTCAGGCATGCTTTACGTGAGTGGCTAGTATAGGGACAGATTCCTTCTCTATCAGGGACAGTGCTAGCGATAGGTTGTGGTATAGTAGGGAGAAAGCAGGGACTACATCTACCTTCTCAGGAAGCTTTCTGTTTGGATTGGACTGGCCAGGCCACGTTCCGCTCCTTGTGGCATATGAAGTCAGGATCTCTTAGTCTCCGGACCGCTGCCTCTACATTGCACATTTGTAAATGGCACTGGGTGGATGATCCTCCCCACCAGGCCTGTTTGTACTGTTGAACTATTTTTTTTTAAATACATCGTTCTTTGCAAATTGGGACTCTGTGGGCTTACTGCCCACCACACCATACTGTACCTACCCAACACACCAAAAATAAGCCAATATGGTTTTTAGGGATCATTCATCAGCCAATTTAGGGTAGAATGCCAACCGCGTTCTCTAGTGGATTTCCCATAGGAATATATGGAGAACTGATTTCATTTATCGTGGAGACGCATGTCTGTACTAAACATTCAAATTCCCTTTCATTTGTAGCTTTAGCGTTTTTCCCCCCTACTGATTAGTCCTAAAATATAGCATGGATTGCCAGAATAAAAATCAGTTTTGTTTTTTTTATACAACACTTTGATGGCCATATATGTGACAATTTATTTTAATTATAGTTTCAATGTAACTTGCTGGATTTGCCTCTTCCCTAACCCAAAATAATTAGTTTCCATACAGAAAATTTCAAATGAACCTGAGCTTTGTCCATGAAAGGCAACACTGCTAAGAGACTGCTAAGCCATTAGTGCTTGGGTTCCCCAAACTAGTCGATCACCCGGTTCAGCCGCAGTTATTTATCTGGTCTGCAGTAAGCCCCCTTTCACATCTTGGCGTTTTTTGTTACGCGATTCCCGAATTGTGAGGTCCCGCTTCATAAAGAATCCCATTATTCTCAATGGCCTGTTATCACCTGTCACCAGAGGCGGACTGACCATTTGGAAACTCGGGCACTGCCCGAGGGCCCGGGGTCAGTAGGGGGCCCCATGAGATGCCCCTGGTACCTTTTTTCATAGGCTTTTTTGAGATTGGGCAAGGACACAGGGGCCCCATGATCCCCTATTGCCCGGGGGCCCCATGAGTTGTCAGTCTGTCCCGGCATATAATGCATGGTGAGCTAGTTAGTAGTTCAAGGGCCTCCCAGATTGGATACAAATTGATCAGATAGTTGAGGGAGGGTCAGTCATCATTACAAACGTTTGTTAAATCTGAAGTTGATTGTGCAGAGGTTGTAACCTGTATAGTGACCCTACAAATCCTGGAGGCCATGATGTCTGGAGACCTGACAATTAAAAGTCTTCTTTTAAAGTTTCATTACCCTTTTAATTTCATCAGACCCTTTCCCCTCCTAGTTGGTGACCAGAAGAAAAACAGCTAACGGCCAGCACAGCAAACGCCTCTATTTGTGTATAACTATGGTGTTTGTATGGGGGAATGTTTCAACACAGGGAAATTGTTCTTTCCCAATAGACTTTAATGAGAGTGCTTGAGAAAATGGGTTTTTTGGTCCTTTTTCCAGGCACTCCCCTTTAAAAGTCTGAGACCAAAACAACGTTTGTTCCTGGACTAGAAGTGACGTGTAAAAAGTGGGGTACAGTTGTGCAATTGAAGGGGAAAAAAAACCAAAAACTAAATTTGATGGCTATGCGTAATGTATAAAATGTTAATTATGCGCCTGTGACAAACATCTGTGCTTTTAAAAAGAAAATTGCCAAAACGTTTCTAATATATGCAGCTCTTATATCATCATCTACACCTAGTGGCCATAATGTCGTTTTTTTTTTTTTTTGGTTTGTTTTTTTTTCCAGATTGACGATATAGGAACTACATTTATCAGAGAATGTATGGATGGTTGTTACATCTGCACAACAAACGTTTTATATATAGATCCCTATGTGTGGATGGAGTTTAATAAACAGGGAGGCTGTAAAAAGGCATTGCAGTCTATAGGGAGAACAGTCTACTAAAGCTTAACCACCAGGAGTGGACTGACAACTCATGGGGCCCCCGGGCAATAGTGGATCATGGGGCCCCTGTGTCCTTGCCCAAACTCAAAAAAGCCTATGGAAAAGGTACCAGGGGCATCTCATGGGGGCCCCCTACTGACCCCCGGCCCTCGGGCAGTGCCTGAGTTTCCAAATGGTCAGTCCGCCCCTGTTAACCACCCAAAGTCACACAAAGAGCACTTGTGACTTAGACTGGAAGGGCCGGTTCATTCAAAAAAGTGGTTCAAGATAATAGGTGCCTTTTATGCGTGGTTCCCGTACCTCATGTGAACACGCTGCCCTTGTGAGACATGCCTGGGTACCATTTAATTGCTGACACCTCAAATGCAGTACGTTTTGAGGCCACCTGACCACATGGGGCCACAGTCCATGCAGTTTGCTGTGGTGCAATTTGTAAAAGTAGTGATTGCACTACTTTTATGCACGTTTTCCGTGCGTTTGGCAACCCTATGAAATGAATGGGCTGTCAAAATCAAACCACACGGGGCTGATGCATTAATGTGTCTCTTGTAAAGGTACGGTCCAATCAAAAGTGAAATTTAAAAGCTGGGATGATTTAACCACTTTCCCACCGTGCTATAGCTGATTATATGGCCACAGCGTGGCTCTCCAGTTCTAGGAGGGTGTTCCTGGACGTCCCCCCACGTGTGTGCCTCCTATGCATTGGGGGTGCTCTGTGACCGTTGTGTGCCTTGGACACAGATCGAGGTAAAGGGCCAATCGCAGCAGCCCTTTACCATGTGTCCAATCATAGCTATCACAGTGTAAACAGACTCCATTACTTTGCTGGTCAGTGGCTTTCCCTTCCTCACACAGAGACTGTGTGTGGGGGAAAGAGAGCCGGATCTGTGAGGGGCACAATGAGTACAGTATTTTACACTGATACATAGTGCCTTGATTATCCGTGCAGCCCCATCAATGCCCTTCACTGTCACCTTATCAGTGCAGCCTCGTCCGTGCCCACCAGTGCAGCCTCGTCCGTGCCCACCAGTGCAGCCTCGTCCGTGCCCACCAGTGCAGCCTCGTCCGTGCCCACCAGTGCAGCCTCGTCCGTGCCCACCAGTGCAGCCTCGTCCGTGCCCACCAGTGCAGCCTCGTCCGTGCCCACCAGTGCAGCCTCGTCCGTGCCCACCAGTGCAGCCTCGTCCGTGCCCACCAGTGCAGCCTCGTCCGTGCCCACCTGTGCAGCCTCATCCGTGCCCACCTGTGCAGCCTCATCAGTGCCCTAACTGTCAGTGCAGCCCCATCAGTGTGGCTTATCTGTGCTGACTCATCAGTTCAGCCTCATCAGTGCCCATCAGTAAAGAAGAAAATTTAATTTGCTAAATTTTATAACAAACTAAGAAAAACTTGTTTTTTTTTTTTTTTCAAAATGTTCAGTATTTTTTGGTTTAGCCAAAAAATAAGAAACCTAGTGGTGATTTAAATACTATCAAAAGAAAGCGCTATCTTTCTTGAAAAAAAAAAAAGAGAGAAGGTTAAGTGCTGAAATCTGAACATTGGCCAGGGCAGGAAGGGGGTGAAAGTGTTTGGCATTGAAGTGGTTAAAACATGTAATGTAGTTGTGTGTTCCTTTTTAAAAACAAATTTATTTATTCATACAACTAGCCTAAATACCTAAATCTACCTTGACAACCCATCTGGCTACAGAGTTGGGCTTTAAAATGTACCTAAATTGATTATGGGTTTAGTGGTCAGTGGTTGGAACCATTGGCAGGTTTGTATTGGTTGGCAGTTTGTGTCTCCAATAGGGAGGTGGACTATCTCATTTTGTACTGGGGACCCCTTTCAATGGGGCTGCAGAAGGAAAATCCAATACTTTAAGTTGTTATGACAACAGAAATAGAGGGGAACCTTCCAATGGGGACACATTGTTCCAGTGACCGCTGTCCAAAAGGGCATTTTCCTTCACTGTCTACCAGGGGCGGACTGACAACTCATGGGGCCCCCGGGCAGTAGGGGATCATGCGGCCCCTGTGTCCTTGCCCAAACTCAAAAAAGCCTATGAAAAAGGTACCAGGGGCATCTCATGGGGCCCCCTACTGACCTCGGTCAGTGCCCGAGTTTCCAAATGGTCAGTCCGCCCCTGCTGTCTACCAGAGAAGAAGTGAAAGGAAATCTCCCATTCACACCGGAGTGTTTTGTGTGCTTCCAAAAACTCTTTAAAGATGGAAAAATCCCATTATTCCAAAAGGGCCGATTCACACCTGCGTAAAGCTCAAAAAAGTACATGGGCTTTTTTCAAGGCAGAATAGTATGTTTTTGGTCCCAGAGGGTGCCTGAAAATTGCTTGAAAAAAGTACATTTATATGTGGTTTTAAGGCTTTTCCAAAAAAAAGTCTATAAGGTCAAAAACACAGTTTTGCTCCTGTACTACAAATTGTGCAGAAAAGACATCTCTAAATTATTATTATACAGGATTTATATAGCACCAACAGTTTGTGCCGCGCTTTACAAAATGAAGGCAGACATTCTAGTTCCAATACAATTTGGTACAAGAGGAAACAAAGGGCCCGGCTTGTTCGAGCTTACCTGGCTATGTTCACATTCAAGTATGAATAAAGGATAATGGGGCACAGATGGCAAAAAAAAAAAACGAATGGGTTTTTGTAATTCCCTGGTTTATTCATAATGGAGTAAAGGTTTTGGCTTTAGTTATAGTTTTCAAATAAAATGATTGGATTTTCAGACTTTTACACAATTGCTCTTTGCTAAATAGCATTACCTGATTAGTTTCACTTGTTGAGTGGGATACCTCTTGGAAAAATTCACAATATATGTTACAGGAGCTAGCAGCTTGGTAACATTAAAATACGAGGGTTGTACCAAAAGTAATGTGAAAGTGGGCGTAACTTTTTTTTTTTTAACTTTCATAGGTCAATAAAAATTTCACATCTTGGTAGAATAACTCTTCCTCTATAGTAACTCTTCTTGTTTTTTCTTTCATTGCAGGTAAATAATGGTTTCCAAGCAAAATCAATGCGCCGTCATTGAGTTCTTGACAAAGGAGGGGTGCAGGCTGTCCGACATTCACAGAAGACTATAGAATGTTTACGGAGATAACACCATTGATAACAGTCGCCAATGAAAAGATATTGCTCTTGTCAATGGTGTCATCTCTGTAAACATTCTGTAATCTTCTGCACCCCTCCTTCATAAAGAACTCAATGACGGCACGTTGCTTCTGCTTGGAATCCATTATTTACCTGCAATGAAAAAGGAAGGAGAGGTTACTATAGCAGAGCTACTCTACCAACGCATACAATTAGAAAAACCTATGTAAGTTAAAGAAAAAAAAGTTATGCTCATTTTTTAATTACTTTCAGTATATCACTCCTATTATAAATTGTTGATATTGTTCTCGTTCTTATGTTTTGCTAAAAGTGTTCATTCCATGGGTGTTTCCTTATCTTCATTCAGTCTATTCTCACTGCCACTTGATTTATTAAAGTGAATGTATAGCCAAAACCTCCTTTTTTTTTTTTTTTTTTCTTTTTTTTTTTACTTGCTTTGGAAAGATTATGGAAGGGTGAAACCCATTGGGGAAATTTCCCTTCAAAGACAAAACCGTTCGAGGAAATCTAAAACTGAATTCCCAGTACTATGATCTACAGCAAGTAGGGTTCCCCAGAGGTTGCTTGGGGGTTCTTTTGAGCAGTTACAAATTTAATTGATCTACTGCCTATAATGACTACCGATGTAAGGGAGCAATTTTCCCATTAAAATTGGAAGTGTGGGGGGGGGGGGATCATTTCTACACTCACCATCCATATAGAGTCATTTCTCTACTGGCCACATATATAAGGGACCCTTTTCCATTTACTAGTGTGGGAAACATAAATATTCTCAGACTGTGTGTCTTTTGTGAACATTAATATTTAATTTTCATGATTATCACTGACAGAGTGAGGGAGTAACGTAAAAGGGTAGACAAAAAGCAGATACTCTACTGTACTGCAGGCCCTGAACCCCAGCCATCACCCATAACAGGAGCCAATTCCCTATAGTCCTGCTAAAATAGTTTGTACAACAGCTTCAATGAGGAAAGGGGGATCGCTCGCTATATTGGTAGCCTATGAGTACTACTATATTGGGTACCCTATGAGTAAGCGCCTTACCAAGTGAAACACGTTAGTTGGTTGCATCACAGATGGACTGGTCTGTTCGTTGAATAGATTAACATTTTTGGGGGTTCCAGTATAGTGAGTGGTTCCCCCTTCCTCTTTGAAGCTGTTAAATATTATAAAATGGTTGCCTCCTGGTGTTGACTATCCTAGGTATAGCACATTCTTTATTCTTTTATTTAAAACTTTCAACAACCTACTTGTCATGATATTTTATTGGAAATTGTAGATCTAATACATTTTTAGCAGGGTTCCCCCGAGAACTTTGAAATTATTTTGAGGTTCCCACCAGGGTAGAAAGGTTGGGAAAGGCTGATCTAAAGCTTATGGTACATTAGCACGAAGTTCAGTTGAAGAATGCTCCTTATACCTGTGGGCAATTGGGAGAATCACTGCCTTATTGATTGTTCTAAAGATCATTGGTGTCAGTGGTTGCCTACGAGTAGAAATCACTCATTGCTCAAGGAACCCCTAGCAATCTATGGAGGAACCCTAGAAAGGCAGATCTAGACACAGTATTTGTCATTTGCCGGCTCGCGCCAGGCTACAGGCGCTAGGTCCTGGCCGGCCGCGGCGGAGGGGAACTTGCGCATGCGCTGGGTGCCGCGGGTGCGCGCCGATCACCAATGACAGCGCAGGGCACGGTATTTAAAGATGCCCTGCGCTGACACTGGTTGCCGTTAGGTCTATCCTGTGTTCCCCTGCTTCTGTTCCTGTGTAGATTGACTGACTGTTGCTGACCCGGATTGCCTCTGACTTGCTGTATTCTCCTGCCCTGACCCCTGGCTTGCCTGACCTCTCTTTGGATTGCCCCTATTGGATCTGAAACTCTGGTATTGACCCTGTGTGTGACCCGACTCTCCTCTGCCTGCCACCTTGTACCTCGCTGCTCCCACGGTAACGACCCGGCCTGTCTGACCACGAAATTATCATTCATCCATCCGTCCATCCATCCTGCTCGGGCCCGTTTGGCCTCTTCACATCAGGCTCTCCTCTTGTAGATATCCCCTGCGGACCCCTCTGCCATGGGTGGGAGTACTCGGAGGTCATGACCTGGTTCTGGTCTGCTCCAAGTCCATCCCCACCATCAGGGGCCCTGGTGAACAAGTAGATCGGGACTTAGACTCCACGCTCTGAGGAATCCTGTCCGGTGGACTGCCAGAGGTACCGCCACGTGGATCATTACAGTATTATTAGACACAGTATTATTAGGTACTATATTTATGTCTGCCTATTCAGGGCAATTAAAAGCAGAGTAAAGTAACAGGTTTTTTGGTTTTTTTTAACCCCCCCCACCCCTCACCCCTTGCTGCTCATCCCCTGCTGCTGCTTCTTTTGTTGGAGATTTGAGTTGCAGCCCTGTGTAAGTTCTGTGACAGAGCTTACACTAGGTGAATGATGACATCACCCCCCTTTTGTGAGAGTGTTCAAGTTTGGCCATTGGCCACAGTGCATGCTGGCAGGAGGTCCCAGTCTTCTCCATTTTTGAAAAGTCTAGGCATTTCGTGAAGGCTCCCAACCGCAATAGGGGGAGCTTGGTGAAGGTGTGTGTAAGTGGACAGGAGGCTGGATGTGGGTGGGGCAGTGCTTTCAAAAGCCTTTTAAAAGTATAGTTGTCACAAACCTAGGCAACTTAAGCAAAAAACATCCATTAGCAAACAAGAGTAGAACAAGTTTTAGGCATGCGAAGATGTATACACAGCTTATCTTTTTTCTGTTAGTCCAGCTTGGCTCCTCCAATTTCGGGCATGCCTATTGGTCCTTTTTTATAGGACTTCTGTCATTGGAGAAATAAGTAATCTATCTTTGTCATGCTCTCCTGAAAATGATTGGTAAATTTTAAACCTCACAAAAGGCTCATTAAACGTCACGAAAGGCCCATTCACACTGGTGCATTGGGTTAATGCGCAAGCAGAATGCTGTGTGTGTTAAGGCAGTCCATTCATTTGAATTTGCTCACAATGCATCAAACCTCCCTAAAAAAAAAAAAAAAAAAAAAAAAAAGTGTGCATGTCCCATGTTTTTGGAATGCAACACACCCCAGTGCATGGTAGTGCATTGCTATTGTAGTCTACTGAAAAACAGTTCCAAGGTGTGTTAGAGTGCAACTAATAATGAATGGCACTGGATCACACCACCGTGTGAATGGGCCCCGACTTGGAGCTCAAGGGCTACTTTTTAATTAGAATTAAAAAAAAAAATTATATTGTTGTGTATTGTAATATTTTAGTTATTGGGAGATCAGCTTTTAGTGTACAAGCAAAATATGACTGGAAAATGTATAATTCCTTTCTCCAAAACGTTCTGACTATGGGTTGGTCTGCATAGGTTGTGTTTTACAAGTGTAAGTTGCATAATTCCATATTCACAGCAAGTTCATGTGAAAGTGAAATTAATGTTCGTAGAATAATATATTAAACGACTTAAAAGATAAATTATACATCATATGGGCAGATTATCAGCAAAGTATAGGGTGGGTAACATTTTCAATCACACCTGATGTTAAACGTGTTTGCAGCAAACAGAATGAAATCTCACTAGACTAATGGGCGGTGGCTCGTTGATTAGTGTGCAACACTCTTCAGATTAATACTTTTCTTTAGTGGTCATTTAATCTGTAGCACTGTCACTCACCTAATATAATTCTTGTACAGAGACATCTTGAATTTGATCCAGATAATGCCAGTTTATGACAAGGACATTATTCTGTTTAGTTATATTTATTCTGTTTAATGAAATGGTTACTCGGCCTGGTGGACACCATAGTTGTTCCATTGGGAAGAACATCCATAATATTCTCTTACTGAAAGGCAGAAGGTGCCATGGTTTATGAGATGGGATTCTCTGTCTGCTATGTTGTTCTTGCCCTAAAAAGGCAAGTGTTTTTTTTTTTTTTTTTTTTTTTTTTCACTCTATGGTAAAAAGATCATAAGGGACAATCCCTTGAGTTGACGGGGGGGGGGGGGGGGAGAAAAAAAATGGTGCATATGGTGCTGCAAACATCAATAGTGGTATGTCTAGGACTGTAGCTGCTTGTTCAATATTTACAGGATGATTTGGGGGGGGGGGGGTGTTTGTTTGTGTGTGTGTGTGTGTGGTGTGTGTGTTTTTTTGTTTTTTTAATCGGAGTATCAGCCCATAATTATTATTATTTATTACAGGTACTTATATAGCGCTGATGATTTACGCAGTGCTTTATCTGTATTTATCAAGGCTCTGTCCTCGGGCCCCTTCGCTTCTCCATCTACACCTCCTCCCTTGGCCAACTCATACACTCTCACGGCTTCAACTATCACCTGTATGCCGACGACACACAAATCTATCTCTCAACCCCCCACCTCACCCCCTCGGTCTCTGCCCGAATCACACACCTACTGAGCGACATATCAGACTGGATGTCGCTCCACTTCCTTAAACTGAACCTCTCCAAAACCGAGTTTCTTGTCTTCCCCCCAGCCCGGACACCACCCCCCATTGACGTCTCCATCACATCCAACAATGCCACCATCAAACCCGCTCTGCAGGCCAGAGTACTTGGTGTCATTCTGGACTCCAACCTATCCTTCCAGCCCCAAGTCCAATCTGTAACAAAATCGTGCAGACTCCACCTCCGCAACATCGCCAAAATCCGCACGTTCCTAACTCCAGAAACCACTAAACAGCTCATCCACTCCCTCATCATATCACGACTCGACTACTGCAACTCCCTCCTCACTGGCCTGCCTCACCGCTGGCTATCCCCGCTTCAGTCGATCCTGAATACGGCTGCCAGACTCATTCACCTTTCCAACAGCTCCATCACCGCCACCCCCCTCTGCCAATCCCTTCACTGGCTTCCGATTCCGCAACGGATCAAATTCAAAATCCTAACACTGATGTACAAAGCCGTCCACCATACTGCCCGAACTACATCACTGACCTAATATCCAAGTACCACCCAACACGCACACTCCGCTCCTCACAAGACCTCCTTCTCTCTAGTTCCCTGGTCTCCTCCTCCCATGCCCACCTCCAGGGTGTCACCCATCCTCTGGAACTCCCTGCCCCAACCCATCAGATTTTCACCTACTCTCCTCTCCTTTAGACGCACCCTGAAAACCCATCTCTTCAGGGAAGCCTACCCCACCCCCTGCTAACTTGCCAACCTCCTCCACTCTTCCTACCACTCCATCCCCCATAGCTATCTCCTCCTGTGCCACCATCCCCTCCCTCCTAGATTGTAAGCTCCAAAGAGCAGGGCCCTCAATCCCCTCATGTTTTGCATTGTATTGGTATTGTTCTGTCACATGTTCTGTCCCCCTTTGTAATGTACAGCGCTGAGCGAACTATTGGCGCTTTATAAATACTGTATTATAATAATAATTTATATTGTAAATTCACATCAGTCCGTAACCCTCAAGGGGCGTACAATCTAAGGTCCCTAACTCACATTCATACATACACATACTAGGGACAATTTAGACAGGAGCCAATTAACCTACCAGCATGTCTTTGGAGTGTGGGAGGAAACCGGAGTACCCATGCAGGCAACATTCAAACTCCAGGCAGGTGATGCCATGGTTGAGATTTGAACCAATGACCCTAGCACTGCCAGGCAGAATTGCTAACCATTTAGCCACTGTGCTGCCCAAAACGATTTATGATTTAGCATTATTTTGGTATCTTTGTATGGAGCGGTGTTTTTAGGACCTGTTCAGACAACGGAGGGCCACATAAGTCTCAACATGGGTGTTCATAATTTGAGATTTCTCTTAACTCCCAGCACTTTGGGGCACCAGACATTCTCTGAATAAACCACAAACTGACTCACCATAATTTTGTTTTAGAAGGTGGCAACGTATTTCTGAAGTAGCACTGGGTCCAGGGGCGGACTGACCATTTGGAAACTCGGGCACTGCCCGAAGGCCCGGGGTCAGTAGGGGGCACCACGAGATGCCCCTGGTACCTTTTTTTTCATAGGCTTTTTTGAGTTTGGGCAAGGACACAGGGGCCCCATGATCCCCTATTGCCCGGGGGCCCCATGAATTGTCAGTCCGCCCCTGACTGGGTCAACAATATTTAATATTTTTTGAGAGTGGAAAATAATTGAATATACTACACAGAACATTGAGAACATTGCAACCTACCTACAGGGCTGTATTTACCATATGGACACTTGTGGGCCAGTGCCTAGGGGCAGCAGGCTAGCAGTAAGGTGGCACAAAGCCTCAAAGTTTACAAGTTGTGATAATGTGTTCTTTTTCTAATTTAATTCTCTAGGTAAATAAACATAGGAACTATAGAGGAAGTGTGTAGGGTATGTTGAGAAAGAGAGCCAAGTCACTGAAGTTCAAGAAACCTGAAACCAGTTCTAATTACTCTTGTCTTTTGGTCTTTACAATTGAAAAGCAGCTGTGAATATATAGTAGAGGGCATGCTGCTTCTGGTAGCACATTCTAAAATAATTGCAGGATGCAAAGTGCAGAGCTTGTACAAAGGGTGTCATCATTCCCATATACCTAGGATGGCGTGATGTTTCAATACAGCCATGCCTACCTTTATGCGAACAGAACAGCCAACCACTGTGTACATAGGTCCTCCAAAATCCTATGGGATTGATGCCATGTGATGCCATTCATTTTTAGAGGATCACATTCAATCCTCAGTGGACAGCAGTTCTGCAAAGGACCTCCCAAGACAGAAGGTCTCCAAGTCTAGTCCTTCCAAGCCTTACTGATGGTCCTTATCTACTGTGGTTTGACTATAAATCCGTGGAAACGCATAACATTGATGCCTTTACATAAAAGTCCTACGTTCCCCAAGATCTAGGGGGTTAATTATTATTTATTATTATACAGGATTTATATAGCGCCAACAGTTTGCGCAGCGCTTTACAATATAATGGAGACAGTACAATTACAATACATTTCAGTACAGAAGGAATAGGAGGGCCCGGCTCGTGGAGCTTACAATCTAAAGGAAGGGGGAGGTAATACAAAAGGTGATAGCTGCGGGGGATGATCTGGCGGAGGTGATTCAAGTACAGTTCTTAGGTGGAGGGTGGGGTAGGCTTCCCTGAAGAAGTGAGTTTTCAAAGATCCCCTAAAGGCAGACAGCGTGGGGGCTGACCAGACATGCTGTGGTAGGGAGTTCCAGAGGATGGGAGAGGCTCTGGAGAAGTCCTGGAGGCAAGCGTGGGAGTAGGTGATGAGGGAGCTAGAAAGGAGGATATCATGGGAGGAGCGGAGTGGGCGATTTGGGCGGTATCTGTGGATGAGGTTGGTGATGTAGCTATGGGCAGTGTTGTGGATGGCTTTGTAAGCTGTGATTAGTATTTTGAATTTTATACATTGGGTTAGTGCAGTGGTGGGCAACCTTTTTTTTTTTTCAACTGAGCCAAATCTCGCCAAAACCACAATTGAAATTTATTTTGAGAGCCACATTTTTAAAACTGAAAATACATCCCCCATATAGTAATTCATCCCCCATATAGTAATTCATCCCCCATATAGTAATTCATCCCCCATATAGTAATTCATCCCCCCTATAGTAATTCATTCCCCATATTGTGTCAATTCACTTACCTTTGCTCCACGCGTTCCTCTCGCCGTGTTCCCGTGCCGTTCCGGTCTTCAGGGCGGACTGTGAGAGGAGAGGAGTTCGTCACGCTGCCCCGCCTACATCCTGACAGCCAATGTTTGCCACGCTCCGCGGGCCGGATTAAAAGGTCCGCCGGGCCGTAGTTTGCCCATTGCTGGGCTAGCTGCAGAGTCCTGACTTTTGGGGCGGCCGCCCGAGAGGAGGGAGGGGAGCGGGCGCCCAGCACACAGAAGAGCCGCATTGAAGTGTGTAAAGAGCCGCATGTGGCTCGCGAGCCGCGGCTTGCCGACCACTGGGTTAGTGGAAGCCAGTGGAGGGATTGGCAGAGAGGGGCAGCAGTCGTTGATCGGTTGGTAAGGTGTATGAGTCTAGTTAATGCTTTGTGATGTCATTGTTTCTCAAAGGATCTAATTGGCTCCTCAGCAAAGAGCAATTCTCCAAATTCCGAACAGGAGGTCCATCAGTCCATTCCTTAGGCTTTGCTGGTGCTACCTATACACTTAGTGCTCCCCTATTGACTTGAATTAGTTCTCTTAATCTCGGTCCTGATCCGTCTGTGTGTGGGTCTCTTGCAATAACTGGCGGTAATGCTCAAAAATAAAATGAACCTGCCAATAGTGTGATACCATTCCAAGATGTAAAGGTAGTCCTCTTTATTTATAAAATTGCACTCACATTAACACTGGACACTAATGCAGTGTCAATACCTAACCATTGAAAAGCACAGCGGTTCCTCCCACCAATCTTTAAGTTTCCTGCCGAAACCAAAAATGACGTCACCTGGCTCCACTACATGCTGTGTGTCATGTGACCAGTGACGCAACATGTAACTGGACTCGCATAACCACCAAAGTTTTGGATGCACTGTTGCAATATTAATAATACTTTGTTGTGATATTTAGTTGGCGTGCACAGTGCACATTCCTATATACATTGTTTGATATATTTATTATTTATGTGATTATTATGCAAATGCCTTATTTTTCACGTTTTTTAATTTTGAATAGCATTGGTAGGGACTTAAAGGGTAGCGCTACACCATCCACTATAAAAAAGCATAGCATAACATTGATACATAATTTATATACACTCACCGGCCACTTTTAGGTAGACCTGTTTAAATGCTTGGTAACACAAATTGCTAATCATCAATCACAGCAACTCAATGCATTTAGGCATCTAGAAATGGTGAAGATGACTTGCTGAAGTTCAAACTGAGCATAAGAAAGGGGATTTAAGTGACTTTGGATGTGGCATGGTTGTTGGTGCCAGACGGGCTGGTCTGAGTATTTAAAAAACTGCTGATCCACTGGGATTTTCACACACAACCATCTCTAGGGAAATCGAGACTCATCAGACTAGGCAACGTTTTCCCCATCTTTTTATTGTCTGATTTTTGTGAGCCTGTGCGAATTCTAGCCTCCGTTTCCTGTTCTTAGCTGACAGTAGTGGCACCTAGTGTGGTGTTCTGCTGCTGTAGTCCATCTGCTTTAGTGCCAAGTCATACCGCTGTGATTTCAGGTGCGATTTGCGACTTGAAATCGCATCTAATGAATGACAGCGTATTAACATGTGAGATTTGCTGCAGCGTGATTTCTAAAGTAGTTCTTGCATTACGTTTTCTGCAGTTTTCTTGCAGTTTCACATACAAAAAATATAATGGAAACCGCACTGCACATTGCAAGAAATCATTGAAAAAAATCACAAGTAGCAGTAAAGTCTTCAGAAATTGCACCTGAAATCTCACTGAAATTTTACACAAATCACGTGATTTTAAATCGCAGCGGTGTGACTTAACCTCTTGCCGTCCGCCTGCTGTTTATAAACGGCAGGGCGGTGGCAGTCCAGGGGCGGGTTGCCGTTCATAAACGGCACCCGCCTTTTCTAGCTGTGCGCGCTCCCTGGGAGCGCGCACCACCGCGATCCGGTACCCGCTGTGTCCTCCGGACACAGTGAAACACCGATCGTCGGACGGGACCTCTGTACGAGGTCCCGATCGTGTGATCACTGATTGGCGAATCAGTGATCACATGCAAAGTAGTAAGCAAGATGTCACTTGTGACATCATTGCTTACTACATGTGAAATCTGTGAATGATCACAGAGGTCACATGGTACAGGGCTATTCACAACAGCCTTGTACCATGTGACAAGCTGTGACCAATCACAGCTCACTCAGTATTTCTCAATGACTGCAAGAATGCAGACAGAGAGAAAGAGAAATGATTGCTTTTACATCCTATATGGGTGTAAAAGCAATCGGTGTAAAAAAAAAAAAAAAAATCTTCATCACCCCCCACAAGTAGTACAGTGTCACCATGGTGACACTGTACTGCTAGGGTGACAGTATGTTAAAAAATAAAATAAAAATAAAAAATAATAATATAAAAAAATAAAATAAAAATGTTTAAAAATTATAATTTTTGATTATAAACTAATTTTGGATTTTTTTTTTTTTTGCTAAAAAAATAACGGAATAAATTTTGGCCAAGATTTAGGATGAAATATTATTTATTTGCAAAATTTTATAAAAAAAACAAACACTTTTTTTCAAAATTTTTGGACATTTTCATTTGCATAGTAAAAAAAATAAAAATCCCAGCGGTGAATAAATACCACCAAAATAAAGCTTTATCTGTCTCAAAAAAATGGTAAAAAATTCATATGGGTACAGTATTGCATGACCGCGCAATTGTCATTCAAAGTGTGATAGCACTGAAAGCTGAAAATTGCCCTGGACAGGAAGAGGGTAAAAGTGTCCGGACAGGAAGTGGTTAAGATTCAACCTGATGGTGTTCTGCATTCCTTGGTTGTAATGAGTGGTTATTTGAGGTACTGTTGCCTTTCTATCATCTCTAACCAGTCTGCCCATTCTCCTCTGGCCTCTGACACCAGCAAGGCATTTTCCTCCACAAAACTGCCACTTACTGGATATTTTCTCTTTTTCGGACCATTCTCTGTAAACCCTAGAGATGGTTGTGTGTGAAAATCCCAGTAGATCAGCAGTTTTTGAAATACTCAGACAAGCCCGTCTTTCACCAACAACTATGTCACTTAAATCTCCTTTCTGATGCTCGGTTTGAACTTCAAGTCCTCTTCACCATGTCTAGATGCCTAAATGCATTGAGTTGCTGTCATGTGATTGGCTGATTAGCAATTTGTGTTACCAAGCAATTGAACAGGTGTACCTAATAAAGTGGCCAGTGAGTGTATATACATATATAAAAGTCCTAAATGCCCCAAAATCTAGGGGTTAATGCCTTGTGATGTTGTTAGTTCTCAGAGGATCTCATTGGCTTCTCCGTAATGAGCAATTCTGCAAGGACTGCCTAAGGACAGGAGGTCCATCGGTGCAGTTCATTCCTTAGGCCTTACTGGTGCTATTTTTGCACCCCTTATTTATTTATTTCAGGTACTTATATATCACCGTCAATTTGCGCAGCACTTTACATATATATTGTACATTCACATCAGTCCCTAACCCTCAAGGGGCGTACAATCTAAGGTCCCTAACTCACATTCATATACAAGGGCCAATTTAGACAGGATCCAATTAACCTACCAGCATGTCTTTGGAGTGTGGGAGGAAACCGGAGTACTCGGAGGAAACCCACGCAGGCACAGGGAGAACTTGCAAACTCCAGGCAGGTGGTGCCGTGGTTGGGATTCGTACCAACGACTCTAGTACTGCCAGGCGGAAGTCCTAACCATTTAGCCGCTGTGCTGCCCACACCTTATGTACTGGGCTTTGAATATAAATGCCTGAAAACACATAATATTGATGGTTTTACATAAATGCCTGAAAACACATAATATTGATGGTTTTACATAAATGCCTGAAAACACATAATAATGATGGTTTTACATAAATGCCTGAAAACACATAATATTGATGGTTTTACATAAATGCCTGAAAACACATATTGATGGTTTTACATAAATGCCTGAAAACACATAATATTGATGGTTTTACATAAAAGTCCTAACTCCTTTCCTCTCCTTTTTTTTTACCCTTATTAGAATCAATGGAAGAGCTTCCTGATTCCAGAGAACATACCATACAGCGTTTCTTCTTCAACTTGTCTTCCATCCCTAGTGAAGAGCTGATCACGTCAGCTGAGCTCCGTGTATTTCGAGAGCAGGTTCAAGAGCCATTTGAAAGTGACAGCAATGAGACTCTCCGCATTAATATTTATGATATTGTCAAGCCAGCTGCTGCTGCCTCCAGGGGGCCTGTCACGAGACTGTTGGACACCCGACTGATCCATCATAATGTAAGCAGATGGGAAAGCTTTGATGTCACACCAGCTATTATAAGGTGGATTGCACACAGACAGCCCAACCATGGCTTTGTTGTAGAAGTGACTCATTTGGACAACGAGAAAAACCTCACTAAGAGACACGTGAGGATCAGCAGATCCATACTGCCTGATAAAGACCAATGGTCTCAGATAAGGCCACTTTTAGTGACTTACAGCCACGATGGCAAAGGACTTCCTCTCCACAAAAGAGAAAAACGGCAAGCGAGGCACAGGCAAAGGAAAAGGCTCAAATCAAGCTGTAGAAGACACCCGCTGTACGTAGACTTCAGTGACGTTGGCTGGAATGACTGGATTGTGGCCCCTGCTGGGTACAATGCCTTCTACTGCCATGGAGAATGCCCCTTTCCACTGGCTGACCATTTTAACTCCACAAATCACGCAATTGTACAGACTTTGGTGAATTCCGTCAACCCGTCCATCCCGAAAGCTTGTTGCGTCCCAACAGAACTGAGCGCCATCTCAATGCTCTACTTAGATGAAAATGAAAAAGTTGTGTTAAGAAACTACCAGGACATGGTTGTGGAAGGCTGCGGGTGCCGCTAATAAAGACTTGGAAAATAAGAACACACACTCGAACACGTTCACAAACAAAAAAAAAAAAAAAAAAAGCTGACACTTTAATATTTCCCAATGGAAACTTTATTTATAAATGCTAAAAAAAACTGTTTTGAATATATATATTTATGTCTACAAGAAAGTTGGGAAGCAAATATTTTAATCTGAGAAATATTCCTTTTTTGTTTTTTTCTTTTAGTTGTACATTTTATATGGGTTTTGTACCCAGCACATGAAGTATAAGGTCAGATTCTTATTTTGTATTTATTTTCCATTATAACCACTTTCTTAGGTAAAAAAAAATAGCTGTTTTTGTATTTATATGTAATCAAAAGAAATATAGTGTTTGTAAATACGTTTCCTAAAGCAGATTTGATGTATTTAAGTTGAAAGATATACATGGGAAGATAAAAAAAAAAGATGCTAAATATTTTACTTTTTTTTTTTTTTTTTTTTTTGTTTGTTTCTTTTTCTATGCTACTGTTGAAGTCCTCGGTTCAAAGCCCAAAAGACCTTAATCTTGGGAATTATCAGAACAGATTATTGTATTGTGCAATTCTCAGGCATTCTTCAGTGTTGGCTAGCCAGGCCTTTAAACTTTTTAAAGCTACGAAAAAAAATATACATTTTTGAATAAAAAGGAAAACAAATATGGCAAATTTTTACAAGCTGACCCACATTTACTGGTACATCTAAGAGCCAGCAGACTTGACCAATAAAGTACCGGGCTATTGAATATGTAGCCATAAGGTTGTGGCCATGTGCCGGAGCTGCTATGTTTTGTTTTATTTCTCAAATGCCCTGAAAAATAAAATAAAGTTTAAACCATCTATGTAGAGTCTGAACAATTACCATATTTGTCAATATTCAATAGCTGCCTCTTTGACATATAGGGGTTTATTTACTAAAGCTGGAGAGTCCAAAATCAGACTCCCTTCTGCATAGAAACCAATCAGCTTCCAGGTTTCATTGCCAAAGCTTCATTGAACAAGCTGAGGTTAGAAGCTGATTGGTTTCTATGCAGAAGGGAGTCTGATTTTGGACTCTCCAGCTTTAGTAAATAAACCCCATATTGCTAGGTAGATACACTCCAACACAGCCTTCCGTAACCTTTTCAACACAGAGAGACCCTTGAAATAACTTTCCAGTCTCAGGAACCCCTACTAAAAATAACTATATCTACAATCCACAATACATTGGTGTGATGGTCAGTGGGAAGAATGCTCCTTATGCATAGAGTTACCCCCTTACAGATATCTAAAAGAATAATGGTGTCAATGGGAACCATCTGAGAGGCAGAAATTGCTCATTGGTCACCAAACTTCCTAGCAACCTCTGGAGGAACCCTAATGTTCCATGGAACCCTAGTTGAGAAAAGAATAATGGTGTCAGTGGGAACCATCTGAGAGGCAGAAATTGTTCATTGGTCACCAAACTCCCTAGCAACCTCTGGAGGAACCCTAGTTGAGAAAAGAATAATGGTGTCAGTGGGAACCATCTGAGAGTCAGAAATTGCTCATTGGTCGCCAAACATCCTAGCAACTTCTGGAGGAACCCTAATGTTCCATGAAACCCTAGTTGAGAAAAGAATAATGGTGTCAGTGGGAACCATCTGAGAGGCAGAAATTGCTCATTGGTCACCAAACTCCCTGGCAACTTCTGGAGGAACCCTAGTGTATCATGGAACCCTAGTTGAGAAACCCTTCTGCTACATAATAGATACTTGCCTTCCACCTGGAACGCACCGCCTCGGCGTGCATTCCACTCTCCGGAAGTGATGTAGGACGCCGGAACCGGAAGTACATCAACGCCTTTCGCCCCTCCCACAGTGCGTCGACGCAGTTCTGGTTCCGCCGTCCTACGTCACTTCCGGTGAGTGGAACACACGCCAGTGCGGTGCGGTCCAGGTGGCCATCTTGTGTATGGGAGAACATTCACATTGTCATCTGCTGCTGACTGTGGGCTCTCTAAAAAACCTCTCTGAAGTTTGATGTCTGTGGATTCAATAAATATGCTGGTTTATATCTTCTATAATGTGAGTGGCCTGGTGTTTTGATGTTTAATTTAGTCGGGTGTTGCAGTATTACGCGATGTTATTTTATCTTTCCTACATTACATTGGGAAGTGGAGCCTGGTGGTGTTGAAAATTGGAGGAAAGTTTTCCTGTGGTGGAGTTCTGGAGGCATATCATAAGGGTCTAGGGTCCCATAAATACCTAAAAGGCGTTTATTTCACCATAATCTGGTGAGTGCGGTATATATTAGTTTGAGCACTAATTTCTGGTGGAAGAACACTTTTTTGGAATAAGGACTTTCTGAATATTTAAGGATTTTTTTTCTTCATTTTTTTATTCTTTCACTTGTCATATTTTTCTTTACGAATTTTGGAGTGGAACTATATTTTCTATTGAATTTATTATCTTATAATATTTTCATAGCGATTTAGCACTTCAACAAATTATTTTGCGCTGTTTGTGATGTTATAATTTTTTACACTTTACTTACACGACAAAACCATTTCAATGGTATTTTTTAAGGAGCAAATATTAAAAGTTTATTGTTTAGAGTTTACATGCACTTCAAAACAATTGCTAGGGAAATTTTGCCTTTATTTCTGTCTTGAAGATGCAACAGGTAGAGGAGAATTCATATCCAGAACAAATCTCTCAATTATCGGATTTCCTTCACCAAATCTCAATCATGACAAAAATCTCAATTATTTTTTTGTCTCGGTGACCACAACAAAAATGGAGAGGTAAATTATCCCAGCAGGGACACATACATTAAAAATGATCGGCAGATGTTCGAAGCCGTTCACATTATGTAAAGCTAGAAAGAAAACTTTTTTGCTTTTTACATACTTTCCCTCAAAACTCTTTGCCAAAATGTATTACGTGCAACATAGGAAAAATAATTAAATAATAGTTATGGGGTTTTTTTAGGCACCGTTCACTTTATCACTTACAAGCGTTCCCACTACATGATTTTGACATCACAATTTTCATGCGATTGTGCGGGTCGCAAAGGGCAGCCCAGTCACTTTAACCCTTTGAGGACCAAGGGACATATTTGTCCCATGTTTTTAATTGCCTGTATCATCTGATTAAGAACTTAAAATACTTTTTTTTTTGTTTTGTTTTTTTGTCAAAATATTAGTTCTTATCAACAAATGGATTTAGCTTTTTGCCAATTATTTCATGAAATGGCTTAGTTACAGCAACTGAAGTGTACGAACTTTAAAAACAAAAAATTTGATTCTTTTGGTGTTCCATAATCTTATGGCCCTCAAAGGGTTAATGGGCTGCCCTATGTGCATTTTGTCAGCCGAAAAGCAGCTCCTGCTCCTCTTTCGGGCAACAAACTTCACGTGATTTGTAAAGGCACGGTTTGCTGCAATTGTTGTGCGGCAATCGCGTCAGGTTTGTATCACGTTTTGAGGTGCCATTGAAGGATAATGGTGCCCAAACATACACAGCGAATGGTGCTGCGTTGATTGCCACGCAAGTTGGGATCACGGGCAGAATTGCAGCGGTTCGGTCCAAGATATCAAGTCGATGTGAGGGAGACCTAAGGGTTTATCATTCCTCCCTGTCCACACCTGGTATTATTCTGGTAAAAAAGACAGAATTTAGTATTCAGCTGTCACAACCTGTAAAAGGAAGGTGGGATATGACCATACATGTTAACTGCCTCTGTATGGCAGACCAGATGTAATCATGTCCTGAAGGCTTGTTCATACTGCACACCAGTGTACATCCATTACTGTGTTACGAACACATGCTGTCAGCCGGTCTAATCATCAAAACACACTGCGGTGATTGTTTTTTTTTTCAAATTTTAGGGAATTTTATGTCCTGCATCAAAATTTTTCTTTTTATCACACTTATGGTATGGATAAGCCCTAAAATCCAACCATCATCGGACGTCTGAATCTGTAGTCAACTCTGTTAATGTCTTGTCATCATCTAGAGTGAGGGTTCTCAACCAGGAATCCATGGAACTCTAGGGTTCCTCCAGAGGCTGCTAGGGGTTCCTTGAGCAATGAGCAATGTCTGCCTCTCAGATAAGTTCCCAGTGACACCTTTGATCTCTTTATCTATCTGTAAGGGGCTAATTCTTCCCAATGACCACAAGTGTAAGGAGCATTCTTCCCACTGACCATCACCCTAATTTATCATGTGTTGTAGATATAGTCATTTTTAGCAAGGATTCCCTGAGACCGGAAAGTTATATCAAGGGGTCCTCTGTGTTGAAAAGGTTGAGAAAGGCTGTTCTATACTGTACGGGAACTGTGCTTAGCCAATTACAACTCAACTCCAGCCATATTTTTATTTTTTTTTATGTTCGCTTTGGAAAAAGTTAGGAAGGGTTAGATCCTCCATCAGGTTTTATTGTGGTTTCTGTAGCTGTTGTGGCGACATTCGTGCAAAAACTCAACAGGCTCCCGTAGAGTAATAAACTAGTTAAATAGAATGTGGACAGATGAGGACTTCTGTCAAGTTTGCAGTCTATGTCCATGCTAGAGAGATCTGCTCATTTCATGTCTGATCGCCCATAGAGAATTTGAGGTTCTACTCCCTCCCCACCCTAAAGACAAAGTACTTATCTAGACCTGTGGGTATATGCTGCCACTGGTCTACTGTGTCCCTCAAAGAACTTTGAGAAAAGGACTTTATGGTGAGTACAGAAAGTGCCTTGAGTTGCATTGCTGATGTCAGAGCATTTCATCATACCACTGCATTTGATTTTAAATTCTGCCTGGAGCCTTGATAAGGAGGTTGTGCATCCTGGTAAAAGTGGCTGTTTGCATAGTCATAAGTACCCCCCCCCCCCCTCCATGTAACAGTGCTCATGTGTACTGATAGGTTGCTTAGACACTGAGCATTTCATGGACATTTTATTGTTGGATGGGCCAGAGGTCATGTGCCTTCTCCACTATAACCACTTTAAGTGAATCAGGGTAAAATGCATCACAGGGGTGCTACAGTCAAGGACTGGCCCAAAACAGAGGAGTGATGCGATCATTGTGCGACTGTATATGAATACTGAGACACTATAAGGGAAGGGAGAGGGGAACTTTCAAGACTGCTCTGAGCAGTGCTACAGTTAGAACAAAAAAAAACAAAAAACCCCACAACCTATGTCATTATATTATGTTCCAAAGGTTTACTTTTAAAAGATCAGTAGTCTTTCAAATTGCGCATCTAATGTATTTAAATTACACAGAGATCCTGTCTATTGGAACTCTGTTCCTTGGGGGCATGGCATAGCTCCACCTCAGCGGAACATCTCACAATCCTCTGCCATTTACTCATCCTTGATCCCACTGCTACAGCTCATCATCCTATCCTCACCTATATGTGTAAATTCTTAGTAATATAGCTGTAGTGCAATGAGTAGATCAGTGATTATGCCGGAAGGAGATTGCAAGTGGTCACAGCAATGGTGAGCTGTGGTTACAGTTTTAGAGTCTGCTGGAACAAATGGTCACAACTCCAGAAAGCTAATTTGCTGTAGCATTATTGCTATCGTTTCAGCCAATTACTGTACCCCTGGGGCACATTCACTGTAATATCCTCCCATATATCACTTCCCACACAATGTAGAGAAAGAAAGTGACCTTGAATGCCACAATCAGAGTCCAATAATTACAATAGTTAAAACAGTCTCAGCCTGACTCCGTCCAGTCCACGCCCCCGACGCGTTTCGCCCTACCCACAGGGCTTAGCCATGGAGGGCCGAGGGTGCTTTTACTACAGTGTTTATCTGGCTCTAAAGGTGTGCAGCATTCAAGGTTACTTTCGTTCTCTATATTTCATATAATAAGCCAGGATGAGCTCCTCCAAAGCCTGCATTCTCAGCGTCCTTAGGACTTATTGGAGCCTGGAGCGGAACCCCAAATCGTCTGAGTTTGGTTCGCACCTCCCTCACATTAACCATATGGATCACAAAAGTTAGAAGCACCTTATGAAAAAGTGGGGTTCATTTACTAAAGGCAAATAGGTTGTTCTTTTTGCAAGGGAAGTTGCCCCAGAGCTGAGGTGAAGCTCTGCTGATTTCCATCATCCATTCACTTGCAAGCAAAACACTTTTTTTTTTTTTGCATGCGATTGGGTATTCATAGCAAAGTGAAAATTTTGCACCACATTTACTAAGCTCTTAGGAAAATTCCCTTGCAAAGTGAACAGCTTGTTTGCCTTTAGTAAACTGACCCTGGTGTATCCGTCTAGCATTTATTGTCTGGATTCCAATTTTCTATGCATACCTATCATTGTTGAACTTGCATCTGCTTGTGTATAAAAATATAAATTATTTTTCGTCCTTAAAAGATAGCAACAGTCTATATTTTACTGTCTGAATAATGCAATGTGACCAAATTGTGAGGTCCATGTACCAGTGCAAACATCAATAAAATGTATGCACTATTGATAGTAGGGTTCACATTACTGTTGGATGGTTTGTATCCATAATGAATTGTTTTGGAGTGGCAAAAATACAATCTGTGCACATTTCTATCTCTACAAAATCTGGGTATTTCCAAAGCAGAAATGTACTCATTTGACTTGAGTTACTAAAGTCAAATAGCAGTAGCAATGGTTATATATCCTAAACTAACTCTTCAATGTTGAAGTAACTCTGTTGAGTAATTTCCAACCTACCAAACCCGGTGTCACTAGTGTGAGTGTATAGTTCCTAGTTTATTTCACCACAGTTTACCGGCACTGCTCTTTATTCTATATTTTTATTTGTCTGTTGATCCCAGGATTTGTATTGATCTAAAAATGTTTTGTTTTTTATGCAATGTCCAGATTTGGTTAATAAATGATGGCGTTCTGGCTTCAGTTCTAATGTTCTGTATGTCTCCGTCTCTGTTTTTATGGTAGTTAAGTATTCTGATGACCAGTTTAAAAATTACACTATATTTGTTATTAGTAAAAGGTGCTGAACTCGGAATGCAAATAAAATGTTATCCAGAGGTACTTTTCAAGGAACCTTTGCAGGGGCGGACTGACCACTCGGGCACTGCCCGAGGGCCCAGAGTCACTAGGGGGCCCCATGAAATGCCCCTAGTACCTTTTCATAGGCTTTTTTAGGTGTGGGTGAGGACACAGGGGCCCCATGATCCCCTATTGCCTGGGGCTCCATGAGTTGTCAGTCCGTCCCTGAATCCTTGTATTGTAGCCTCCCTAGCGGTCTGATTATGTCAGTATTTCTGTGCTCAAAGCGGTACATTTTTTTTGCATGGAAATATGTCGTTTTTTTTTATTGTAGGCCTGTAATTTTTAGGAATAACTCACTGAAATCTGTCCGAACAAAAGTCTAGTAAATATCCTGGGTATGTTAAAATTTGAAACACAAAATCATAAATTATAATTTAATAATCATAAAATAATATAATACATTTAATTCAATAATATAATCAAACCAAAAACACTGAAATGTGAAATAGAGCGCCAAGTTCGCACATCGCTGAGCAAAGTCGCAGAATCGTTTTCAGTGTCTGATGAGGAATTTCCCCCACGAATCATTATCACTCAATTCTGCAAGTGGTTCTGATTTCCTATCGCTGTTCTCTAGCCGGTCTAAAACCGCTTTTGACCTAAAGGGACGCTTTTTGGACGCCATGGACGTTTCTCAGTTTCCAGGCAGAAAGAACAGTAAAAATGCAGGCAGGGCGCCGGACAAAGCACTCGGGACAAAATGTATGTGAAATGGTTTGATACAGGAATGTTATACTATGTGATTTTAGTGTATTTAGTGAATGTTACTTTTTCACTTTTTTAAATTTCCTGCCAGTTCTCTCCCTCGTACGTCCTGACGTCGCAGGGAACGGAACCCTGAAGACAGATGCCGGCATCGGCCGGAGGACATTACAGGGGACACTGCAGGGGGGACATCGCAGGAGCGCAGGACAAGGTAAGTGCAGAAGAGATCCCGAGCAGCGCTGCAGTGTATTCCCCAGTGTATCTCAGGGTTACCGCTTGTGGTGCTGAAACTTTACCCCGAGCTACACTCGGGAATACCGCCAGGGGGGTTAAAGCTCAGTTCCAGCCAAAACGTATCTTTTTCATTTTGGATAGATGTTAAGAATAAATGCTATTGGTTGTGTGGTTCGTTTGTTTAATGCACCCCCCTAAAGAGCCACTGATGAACTTAGTTCTATTCCGCCAGTTAGAGTACTCACAGCCAGGCATACCGCATTTTCTTTACTCTTCCATTGGCTCAATTGACAGTCCAGGAGTGTCTTTATTTTAGTTTTATTGGAACGTTGAACTTTAATGGGGATGAGGGGAGCATGGAATACCCCAAAACTTGTAGAACTCAAAGACTTCTTAGCTACCTGGCTGAAATGTATAAAAGGAATGTCCCAAAAAATCTCTAATGCTAACAGTGAATATGGTGACTCTTTCCAGAGACCAAAAGCTACACAGTCACTACTCTGCACTGGGATCATTTACTCATATAGCCACAGGTTCATCGGTTGCCTTACTAATAACTAGCAGGCTCATCTCAGTGAGGGAGATGTAGATTCACACCACCATAGGACAGCGGGACTGTTTCCCACCAACTTTCTCCTGGCTCTTTGCAGCAAGCTTCTCTAGGCAGTGGTGTATTTAGGTTTTGTGCTGCCCTAAGCAACACACTAACACACATTCCCCCCCCCCCCCCCGACGAGAGAGAGACACTCTCTTTCACAGCTCCAGCCATCCCTGGGAATGAGAGTCAGGCTCTGCATACACCGTCAAGTAGCCCCTTTTGTATCCTGTCTGGTCCCCATGCCCTATGTGTCTCTTCTTCTGTCCTTTCTTCCGGGGGGCACTGCTGCCCCCCTAAAAAGTGCTGCCCTAGGCAAATTCCTTGTTTGCTTTGTGGTAAATACACCCCTGTCTCTATCCCAACTTGATTCCAAGACTTAAGCTTGCAAATAGGCCTCCCAACTAAGCCTAGCTTGGACATTGATGGCTCCTTCTAGTGATACTGCCCCAGGGGCCTCTGCCAGCAGGACTGGACCTGGGAACTCTGGGCTGCTGCCTCAGGCTATTTATGGGCTCTCTCACCACCTACTGGGCACGCCTCCCCAGAGATTGACCGAAGTCCGATAAATATTCCCGCTGCCCACTCTGTTCTTCCTCTTATTGTAATTCTCTGATCCTCTAGAATACAGGGGGAAGTAATCAGAGCAGCAGCCTGTGAGACACTGAGCAGTCCGAAACCATCAACCCCTGCTCCACTGATTACAAAGGAGCTAACTAAATTGACCTAATATCCTAAATTGTACTAGGAGGGTGCAACATTTGTTCGTTTGTTGTCTGTAACTTCAACCTGAGGGGATTTATGTCCCTTCCTGTTCCTGTGAGAGCAGAACAAAAATT
Organism: Staurois parvus; assembly: GCF_062004578.1. Taxonomy (NCBI): domain Eukaryota; kingdom Metazoa; phylum Chordata; class Amphibia; order Anura; family Ranidae; genus Staurois; species Staurois parvus. Next base: position 1,841,250 of record NW_028318044.1, on the reverse strand, counting down.
GAGAAGAATGGTTGTCATCTGAGCGGAAAGACATGGGTTCTAACGCTTCACCATTTTACTGAAAGTATTTTGGTCTCCGTGTCCACACTTGAGATTTTTCTTATCTCCACAGGAAGTGAGGGAAAGTCTCCCCACTGAACAGGAAGTGAGGGAAAGTCTCCCCACTGAACAGGAAATGAAGGAAAGTCTCCCCATTGAACGGGAAGTGAGAGAAAGCAGCACAGACTGCAGCAGCAGTTTTGGTTGGAGATGAGCTTAAAGCTGAGTTTAAGTGAATGCCTATTTATCTTTTATGAATGTTATAAAGTGATGGCTATATTGGCACAGGAAGTGGGGGATGCTAAATCCAGATAAAAATATACACAAGAGAAGATCAAAAAGAGATTACACTTAGAGGACCAAGTAAATTAGGTAATGTATGGCCTAGGTTACGAGGACTGCACTCTAGGACTATATAGTGGCAGGTTTTATTTTGTAGTGTTGGGGCTTACCAGCACTGGAGTTGTACCACTGTCGTACCCTAACGCTGATGTCACATCTCTTCTGAATCCTGAGGTGACCCTTTCACTGGACAGCCAATAGGAAGTGTCAACATCTCACAGGCATTGACATGGAAACCCAAAAAAGGATCCCTCCTCTTGTAAAAAGAAGTGGAAAGTAGCCTCAAGACTGGCGTGTCAAGTGGCGACCGCTCTAGGTCAGTAAAAAGGGCATTAAGAGTGTTTTGTTCTGCCCTAGATCAGATAGGGAGGAGAAGTATAGAGAAGGAAGGTTAATATTTACCCGACTTTAATATACAGTCATGGCCAAAAATATTGGCACCCCTGCATTTCTGTCAGACAATGCACCACATCGCCCAGAAAATTGTTGCAATTACTAATGTTTTGGCATTCTCATGTTTATTTCTTGTTTGTATTGGTATGATACAAAAAAGTGAAGAAACAAAAAGCCACAGTTAACACACTCCACGCAAACCCCCAAAAATGGACAGTACACAATTACTGGCACTCTCAAAATTGTAAGAAATAATTGCATTCCAAGTCTGTGATGCTCCTGTAATTTGTCATTAAACTCACCTGTATTAATTAACAGGTGCTGACAATATAGAAATCACTCCGGCAACCAGTTAAAATAGTGAAAAATGTACTCAACTTTTCTGTTGTGTGTCTCTGTGTGCCACATGGAGCATGGAGAAGAGAAAGAGCAGCAAGGGTTTATCTGAGGTTTTTTGAACAAAAATTGTGGAAAAGCATGAACAATCTCAAGGTTACAAGTCCATATCCAGAGATCCTAATGTTCCTGTGTCCACTGCGCACAACATTGTCAAGAAGGTTACAGCCCATGGTATTGTAGCTAATCTCCCTGGATGTGGATGAAAGAGAAAGATTGATCAAAGATCACAATGAAGGATTGTTAGAATGGTAGACAAAGAACCTTGATCAACTTCCTGACAAATTCAAGTTGACCTTCAGGCACAGGGTACACCTTGGTCAGCACGCACTGATGTCGCCATCTGAATGAAAAGGAACGCTATGGTGGGAGACCCAGGAGGACCCCACTGCTGACAAAGAAACATAAAAAAGCCAGATTGGAGATTGCCAAAACTTACCTGAGGAAGCCAAAATCTGTTTTGGGAGAATGTGCTGTGGACAGGCAAAACAAAATTACAGCGTTTTGGTAAAGCCCATCATTCTACTGTTTTCAGAAAAAGCAGGGAGGCCTTTAAAGAAAAAAATACAGTGATTACATTCACACATGGTGGAGGGTCACTGATGTTTGGGGGTTGCTTTGCTGCTTCAGGCACTGGATGTCTTGACTGTGTGCATGCCATTATGTAATCTGAAGAATACCAAAGAATTCTGGGGTGCAATGTAGGGCTCGGTGTCAGAAAGTTGGGTCTCCATCAGAAGACATGGGTCTTCCAGCAGGACAATGACCAAAAGCACACGTCAAAAAGCCCCCAGAAATGGTTTCACACAAAGCACTAGAGAGTACTGAACTGGCCAGCAATTAATCCAGATCTCAATCCCATAGAGTACCTGTGGAGAGATCTCAGAACAGCAGTTGGGATAAGGAACCCTTCCAATCGGAGAGACCTGGAGCAGTTGGCGAAAGAAGAGTGCTCCAAAATTCCAGTAGTGAGGTGGAAGAAACTCATTGATGGTTACAGGAAGATATTGATTTCAGGTATTTTTTTTCCAAGGGGTGTGCTATCAGATATTAAATTGAGGGTGCCAATAATTTTGTCCAGTTGAGGTAAGTGGAAAGTCGGCGCTAGACCCGTAGGTGCACTGGTATTGTTACCTTAAGATACTATGTTGGTGTCAATGATCTGGTTCCTGGGCAGGCAGGTTCTACACCCCAGAGGATCACCACAGTCTCCCTGGCTTGTAGTGTAATGTAAGAAAAGTTGGGATTGAAACACCACACCGCTGCTAAGAGTTCCAGGTCAGGGGCAGACTGACAACTCATGGGGCCCCCAGGCAATAGGGGATCATGGGGCCCCTGTGTCCTTGCCCAAACTCAAAAAAGCCTATGAAAAAGGTACCAGGGGCATCTCATGGGGCCCCCTACTGACCCCAGGCCCTCGGGCAGTGCCCGAGTTTCCAAATGGTCAGTCCACCCCTGATCCAGATACAACTTTATTCCATTAAAGGTCAGGGGTATAATTGGAGAAGTATCCAACGCGTATTGGGGGGAGGGGGGGTTCGACATGAGAAGATTTTCATTTCACTCTGACATCAATACAATTTCCCCTCAAAGGAGTCAAAATTGAAACCAAACAGTCCATCATAATGAGAGTATCAAAAAATTATTCACATAAAAATGAGTGCTGAACAAATGTGAGAATATGGGTGCTGAAAAATAAATAATAATTACAATCATCCTTATTATTAACATGGTATATTGTGGTTGATGTTAGCCTAATACAAAAGAGAAGAAGAAAAAAAAAACTAATAAAAAAATTGAGTAAAAACTTTCAGAACGTTTAAACGTATAAAATGAACCATACATTATACAATCTGATTGTACAATCGTGAGAAGTTTAAAAGAAAAAAAAAAGTAGTATAATAATAAAAATAATAATGATGATAGTACTACTGACAGTCGTCATCTCTACATACATTCTTGGCAATAATTTGATCTAAAAGGAATAGATGTATGAAAACGTAAGTGAAATGATAACTGTATAAATTGAACCATATATTATACAATCTGATTGTACAATTGTAAAAAGATACAAAAGTAGTGAAAATGATATTGGTGGAAAGGCTGCTAAGAATGATAATATTTATTCTAAAATTATACAATCCGATTAAAATTCAACATTTTTTGGACTTATTAATAATAATAATAGAAATGACGAAAATATATCCAAAGAGCTGATAAGAGCCATACATTGTACAATCTGGTTGTCCAATTGCTGAGCAAACTGCTCAGTCTTAAAAATCTCATGCATTAAGGGGTAAAATTCAACACATTCAATGAGAAGGGATGGACGCTGCTCAACCGACGCCAGGAGTCCAATGTAGGGGAATGGCCTCAGCCGCTGTACTGGCCACACCCTTTGATACATTTCAACTCGCCCCAGAGGTTCTGGCCACGCCCTCTGATGTTTTTCACCCCACCTACCGGGGCTTGGTCACAGAGGCTCTGTGACCAAACCCCGGTGTTCAGGTGAAACGCGTCAGATTTGTGACCACTATGGCGGCTGAGGCCATTCCTCTACATTGGATTCCTTCCTGGGATCGGTTGAGCAGCGTCCATCCCAAACCCCAGTGTTCGGGCGAAATGCATCAGAGGGGAAAATTCAACACTCTACAAAACATGTGAAGGGATGGACGCTGCTCAACCGACCCCAGGCGTCCAATGTAGGGGACTTGCGATGCCCTCTGATGTGTTTCACCCCACCCACCGGGGTTTGATCATAGAGGCTCTGTAACCAAACCCCGGTGTTCAGGTGAAACGCATCAGGGTTGTGACCACTACAGCGGCTGAGGCCATTCCTCTACATTAGATTCCTTCCTGGGATCAGTTGAGCAGCGTCCATTCCTTCACTTGTATTGGCTGACACTGGGACGCTCTGACTCATTCTCCCCTCTTCTCAATTGCTGGTGGAGTGATCCTTTTCCTTCCATCTATAGCTTGGAGCAGCTCTATAAGGTATACTTTTCACTCTACATAACATAGTACTGAAATTATGCAACTGCTGATTTCCTTCATGGTAGGTCCTAAAAATCGGGGCCATCGCAAGGTACATGAAGAGGCAGAAGTTTTTCTTTTACAAAGAATTTTATTGCAGAATAGATAACATCAGAGAATCAGTCAAAGACAGATGCACTGACCGACAGAAATAAAACGTATAAGTTTTCTGATGAATAATACAGAGTATGTACTGATGGAAAGACAAGAAAATAAACTTCGTACACAAGTGTCGTATTTAAAAAATGAAAACAAAACAATAAGTTGCAAAAATGGTAGACATTTAGGGGATTATTTACTAAACCTGGAGCCTGCAAAATCTGGTGCAGCTCTGCAAAGAAACCAATCAGCTTCCAGGTTTTATTGTCAATGCTTACTTGAACAAGCTGAAGTTAGAAGCTGATTGGCTACCATACACAGCTGCACTAGACTCTGAGTGCACCAGTCTTAGTAAATCTCCCCCTCTGAGACCAATGACTAGAGATGAGCGAAGTATTCAAAAATTCGATTCGACTGATTCGGCGAATTCGAGGAATAAATTCGATTCGAGTCGAATATATTCGCTGCGAATTTAACTTATAAAAGGGTGTTTCTAGGCTTCAGAGAGCCTTTATATTAGTGCAGAACACTGTACCTTTAATTTAAATGCCCTTGGAGTCTGCTGGGGACGAGAAATAATACTGTCAGTCAGTATGACATGCAGATGAGTGCCGTCGATCTTAGAATCACCGCACACTTCACTCATTTGGGCAGTCACGGGGCCAAAACCAGAGTGTGGAGCCACAGTGTGGCGGTAGAGGCAGCAGCAATGGGAGGCCATACAGCACCCTATGACAAAAATGGAACACACCAGCAGTGTGAGGAGACCTGAAAGTGGCACATGGCAGAGTGTGGCGATGGAGACAGCAGCAATGGGAGGCCGTACAGGGACCCATGACAGATTACGGGCCTGGCAGCAGCATGAGGAGGAGGTACAGGGGCCCATGGCAGATTAAGGGCCTGGCAGCAGCAATGGGAGGCCCGTAATCTGCCAGCACCCTATGACAAAATGGAACCCACCAGCAGTGTGAGGAGACCTGAAAGTGGCACATGGCAGAGTGTGGCGATGGAGACAGCAGCAATGGGAGGCCGTACAGGGACCCATGAGAGACTCTGGACCTGGCAGCAGCATGAGGAGGCGGTACAGGGGCCCATGGCAGATTACGGGCCTGGCAGCAGCAATGGGAGGCCCGTAATCTGCCAGCACCCTATGACAAAATGGAACACACCAGCAGTGTGAGGAGACCTGAAAGTGGCACATGGCAGAGTGTGGCGATGGAGACAGCAGCAATGGGAGGCCGTACAGGGACCCATGAGACACTCTGGACCTGGCAGCAGCATGAGGAGGCGGTACAGGGGCCCATGGCAGATTACGGGCCTGGCAGCAGCAATGGGAGGCCCGTAATCTGCCAGCACCCTATGACAAAATGGAACACACCAGCAGTGTGAGGAGACCTGAAAGTGGCACATGGCAGAGTGTGGCGATGGAGACAGCAGCAATGGGAGGCCGTACAGGGACCCATGAGACACTCTGGACCTGGCAGCAGCATGAGGAGGCGGTACAGGGGCCCATGGCAGATTACGGGCCTGGCAGCAGCAATGGGAGGCCCGTAATCTGCCAGCACCCTATGACAAAATGGAACACACCAGCAGTGTGAGGAGACCTGAAAGTGGCACATGGCAGAGTGTGGCGATGGAGACAGCAGCAATGGGAGGCCGTACAGGGACCCATGAGACACTCTGGACCTGGCAGGAGCATGAGGAGGCGGTACAGGGGCCCATGGCAGATTACGGGCCTGGCAGCAGCAATGGGAGGCCCGTAATCTGCCAGCACCCTATGACAAAATGGAACACACCAGCAGTGTGAGGAGACCTGAAAGTGGCACATGGCAGAGTGTGGCGATGGAGACAGCAGCAATGGGAGGCCGTACAGGGACCCATGAGACACTCTGGACCTGGCAGCAGCATGAGGAGGCGGTACAGGGGCCCATGGCAGATTATGGGCCTGGCAGCAGCAATGGGAGGCCCGTAATCTGCCAGCACCCTATGACAAAATGGAACCCACCAGCAGTGTGAGGAGACCTGAAAGTGGCACATGTTTGGGGCATGATTCATGGCGTATTTAGTCAGTTGTGTCAGGAACTGGTGGTTTGAAATCCAGACTAATCCACGCCTGATTCATTTTCACAAACGTGAGTCTCTCCACACTTTGGGTGGACAGTCGTGTCCTCCGCGGAGTTACAATACCTCCTGCCGCACTAAACACGCGCTCCGATGCCACGCTACTGGCCGGGCATGACAGCCTTTCAAGGGCAAATTCAGCTAGTTGGGGCCAAAGGTCAAGTTTCGTTGCCCAGTAGTCAAGGGGATTGTCTACCTCGGTTGGCAGGGTGCTGTCCAAGTAGGCCCAAGCCTGTTGTTTGAGGTCCTGCTCCAGGTCCACCTGATGCTGCTGCTGCTGCTGCTGCGGCTGGTTAGTAGTTTCCTCACTGCGCTGGTGAAGAAAGCTACTCATCATCGACTGCAGACTGAGGCAGCCGCTGCTGGTGGAGCTGCCACTGCTCCTACCACCCCACCCCTCCCCTGCTGCCATGGCAGCGGAACGCGAGCGCACAGGGCCCACAGTGTCTGAGGATGGACGTTGGCGCAGAAAGGCAGAGACCAACTGACTACATAGGTGGTTTTTATAGTACGTTATTTTGGCCTCCCTCTCAGCAGGTGTGAAAAAGGCCACCATTTTTGAACGGTAGCGAGGGTCCAACAAGGTGGACAGCCAAAAGTCATCCCTCTGTCTGATGGTTATTATTCGGCTGTCGCTACGCAAGCAACCGAGCATGCTATGGGCCATTTGTGCCAAGGAATGCGAGGGACTCCCTGCCTCCATCTCCACAGCATACTGCCACGGTGCGTCTGGGTCCTCTGTCTCCTCCTCCTCCTCCTCTACCAGATGCTCCTGCTCCTCCACTCCTGTCCGCTGAGTGGAAAAACCACCCATTTCACTCAAAAATTCCTGAGCACAAATGTCCTCCTCTACCTCCTCCTCTTCTTCCTGTCCTGCCCCCACAGGGGTCATGTGGCGTTGAGATCTGTTCGCCACGTCTACCGCACCCTGACCAGCCATTGTTAACAGCATTTGTTCCAGGACGTGCAACAGAGGAATGACGTCGTTCATCCCATAGTCCTGCCGACTCACGAATAGCGTGGCCTCCTCAAAGGGCCTGAGCAAGCGGCAGGTGTCACGCATGAGCTGCCAATGGCTGACATCTAAGTTACACAGGGGAGTACCTTTATCCGCTTGTAACATCAGGAAATCGGTGATGGCCTTTCGCTGTTCGTAAAGGCGGTCTAACATGTGTAGGGTTGAATTCCACCTTGTTGCAACGTCGCAGATCAGGCGATGCTGTGGAATTCCGTTCTGCCGCTGCAGCTCAAGGAGGGTGTGCTTTGCGGTGTAGGAATGGCTGAAATGCATGCAAAGTTTACGTGACATGTTAAGGATGTCTTGCAGTGGGATGGTGGATTTTAGGAACTGCTTGACAACCAGATTGAACACGTGAGCCATGCATGGCGCATGGCACAACCTTCCTTGACGCAGAGCAGACACCATGTTCTTTCCGTTGTCGGTCAACATGGTTCCGATTTTCAGTTTGCGCAGAGACAGCCATCTGTCGATTTCTCTGTTCATTACACTCAGAAGTTCCTCCCCTGTGTGACTACGTTCGCCAAGGCATATCAGGTGCAGCACAGCGTGACACCGTTGCGCCCTGCACATGTGATATGCCAGTCGGGTAATGGGACTTGGCACGGGGGTGGCGGCTGAGGACACGGCGGAAGAAGAGGTGGTAGAGGCGGACATCTTTTGTGGACCAAGGACGTGCAAACGTGGAGGCAAAAGCGGCGTGACCTGTCCAAGTTGCTGGTGCGGCTGTGCCGGCACCACGTTCACCCAGTGGGCTGTAAATGACATGTACTGTCCCTGACCGTAGTTACAGCTCCACACGTCGGCGCTGCCGTGCACTTTGGCAGAGACCGACATGCTCAAAGACTGGCCCACCATCTCTTCTACATGTGAATGCAGGGCTGGCACTGCCTTTTTGGCGAAGAAATGACGGCTTGGCACTCTCCACTGCGGCGCGGCACAAGCCATCATTTCTCAGAAAGGTGCTGAGTCCACCACTTGGAAAGGGAGGGACTGCAGCACCAGCAACTTGGACAGGAGGACGTTCAGCTTTTGCACCGTCGGGTGCGTGCTCGCAAACTGTTGTCTCTTGGAAACGGATTCCAAGAAAGACTGCTGACGGAATCCGTGAAGAGGAGTAGCAGGAGAAGGAGCATCTGAACGAGCGGAAGATGCCAACGAGCGACAACTCCCCTCAGCAGAGGTGTTGGAGCCTTGACTGGCTGATAGAGGGCGATTGACGTCGGGTGACGGAGCAAGTAACGCAGCGGGTGATGGAGCGGGGGCTGGGGCAGGCAGAACCGCCGTATTTTTATCACGGTTTTCCCAGGCCACCAAATGGGGACGCTGCATATGCTGACGCAACGCTGTAGTCCCAACATGGGCCCCCTGGCCACGCTTGACTTTCTGGCCACATAGTCGACATACGGCTACGTTTACTTCCTCGGGCGGCTTGACAAAAAATTGCCACACCGCCGAGTAGGAAACTTTGCCCCCGCTACTCCTCACTGGCTGACTGCTACTTCCTCCGTGCACACCGGCACCACTACTGGCCGTGGTGGTAGGCTGCAGTGGAGCTGGTGCTCTACTCCGTGGCCGTTTGCCTCCACTGACACTGCTGCGACCCTGCTGCCTCCTGGGGAACCCACCGACTGTTTTGCTCGCTGCCAAGCTGGCACCCTCTTCTCCTGATGATGCGGAAGCAATAGCCTGATGACGACGAGGCTGCCAAGTGCGATCAACCTCATCATCATCAATTAGGGTCTCCGCCTCACTACTAGCCCCCTCGGCTGCGTGTATGTCAGGAGACAGACCTGTCTCTAGACCGGCTACCGAGCCACTCTCCTCGCCAGTACTTCTTCGCCTGGCTGCTGAAGAGGCGGATGTCTCCCCCCATTCCTGACCGCCCTCTGTTAGCTCTTCCTCACTGTACAGTGGGGCTGAGCCCACAGCATGCGATACTTTGCTTGGTGAGGGAACACCAAAGGACAGGGGCAGGTAGAGGACACGTGATTTCAGTGGGCTTGCTCCCGGGCCATGCCAACTAACGGTTGTGTCTGACGTACCCACCGACCGTTGGCTGTAGGTGTCAGAGGTGACCTGGGAAGAGGAAGACGACCGAGCCCACCAATCGATGACGGCAGGGTTGTCGGTGGAGATACGACCGCTGGATGACACCGGGAGCACTGGCCTCTGGCTGCGACTAGTGCTGCCTCGACCCCTTCCTCTGCTGCCACGTCTGCTCGCTCCTAAAACATTGCCTCCTCTGCCACTCCTCTGCATGTTGTCTGACATACTCTTTAATTCAACGATTCTGTGTCCCTGAGTAACAATTCTGTGTCCCTGAGTAACAATTCTGTGTCCCTGAGTAACAATTCTGTTTCCCTGAGTAACAATTCTGTGTCCCTCAGTAACAATTCTGTGTCCCTCAGTAACAATTCTGTGTCCCTCAGTAACAATTCTGTGTCCCTGAGTAACAATTCTGTGTCCCTCAGTAACAATTCTGTGTCCCTGAGTAACAATTCTGTGTCCCTCAGTAACAATTCTGTGTCCCTCAGGAACAATTCTGTGTCTGTCCCTGAGTAACAATTCTGTGTCCCTGAGTAACAATTCTGTGTCCCTCAGTAACAATTCTGTGTCCCTCAGTAACAATTCTGTGTCCCTGAGTAACAATTCTGTGTCCCTGAGTAACAATTCTGTGTCCCTCAGTAACAATTCTGTGTCCCTCAGTAACAATTCTGTGTCTGTCCCTGAGTAACAATTCTGTGTCCCTGAGTAACAATTCTGTGTCCCTGAGTAACAATTCTGTGTCCCTCAGTAACAATTCTGTGTCCCTCAGTAACAATTCTGTGTCTGTGCCTGAGTAACAATTCTGTGTCTGTCCCTGAGTAACAATTCTGTGTCCCTTAGTAACAATTCTGTGTCCCTCAGTAACAATTCTGTGTCCCTCAGTAACAATTCTGTGTCTGTCCCTGAGTAACAATTCTGTGTCCTTGAGTAACAATTCTGTGTCCCTGAGTAACAATTCTGTGTCCCTCAGTAACAATTCTGTGTCTGTCCCTGAGTAACAATTCTGTGTCCCTCAGTAACAATTCTGTGTCCCTCAGTAACAATTCTGTGTCCCTCAGTAACAATTCTGTGTCCCTCAGTAACAATTCTGTGTCTGTCCCTGAGTAACAATTCTGTGTCTGTCCCTGAGTAACAATTCTGTGTCCCTCAGTAACAATTCTGTGTCCCTCAGTAACCATTCTGTGTCCCTCAGTAACAATTCTGTGTCTGTCCCTGAGTAACAATTCTGTGTCTGTCCCTGAGTAACAATTCTATGTCTGTCCCTGAGTAACAGTTCTGTGTCTGTCCCTGAGTAACAATTCTGTGTCTGTCCCTCAGTAACAATTCTGTGTCCCTCAGTAACAATTCTGTGTCCCTCAGTAACAATTCTGTGTCTGTCCCTGAGTAACAATTCTGTGTCCCTAAGTAACGGTTCTGTGGCCCTAAGTAACGGTTCTGTGGCCCTAAGTAACGGTTCTGTGGCCCTAAGTAACGTTTCTGTGTTCCTAAGTAACGATTCTGTGGCCCTAACTCTATCCCTCAATACAGACAGGTCTGCCTCTCTTGAATGACTGGAGGCAAATGGAGAATTCTAAAATGGCCGCAATTTATAGCTCGACCATTACACAGTGCTGGCTGGCTGGCTGCTGATTGGCTAATGCGATCACATGTCATGAATGAATGCATTATGGGTCAGCGCGCCTTGTCTGCGCGCCTTCCCAGAGATCCCCGCTCCGTCGCCGCACATGTCGCCGCCATTTTAGGAAAAATTTAGATTCGCGCATTTTCCTAATATTCGAAACGAATTCCACTTCGCCAAGTTCGATTCGCTCATCTCTACCAATGACATAATAAGCTATAAGAAAAAGTTGTCAATATATCGGCATACAGAAGGCGGGTAAGATGGAAAATGAAGCCTCTCTGAAGGCATATTGATACTCTATATTCTGGGCTCCCGATGGAGTCCGGCATATGGATATAGTATTGCTGGTACGATAGTCAAGGCAGAAATCACAATCAGCACAGATATCGTAAAGACAGACTAAACAGAAGGAAAGAGAGGAACAAAGAGAAAGGAGACAAAAAACAAAACAAAACAAAAAAACGAAGAAAAAGGGCTCCAGGGGGACTGCGATGGGAAAAAAAAGAAAAAGAAAATTATATGTAAATCTTATAATGACAAGAGGGACTGGTCGAATCTCGACTATTGGGCTATATCCAGCCAGGGACGCCAGGTCTGCAGGAACGTTGTGTGGGTGTCTAACAGTATAGCCGTCAGCTTTTCATTAACCAGGATAACGTTCATCCGATTTTTGACAGCCTCGAACCTGAGGAGGGGAGTCTTCCAAGCCTTCGCGATCCTCAGCTTGGTAGCCATGAATAGATGCAATGCCAGCTGCCGTTCAGGACGAAGTAGGCCCACTAATGGTTTAAATAAAAGCGCTTCATACGGGTTGCGCTTGATATCTGTGTGAAACATAGTGCGGAGAAGGGCATAAACCCTGATCCACAATCTGCAAACCTTGGGGCATGTCCACCAAATATGAACCATGGTGTCTATTTGTTGACAACCCCGAAAGAAAGTCGGGGAGTATGTGGGGATAAACCGAGCCAGATGAGCAGGCGTGTAATACCATCTATAAAGAACCTTATAGGCATTTTCTAGTATGATAACATTCCTAGAACATTTAGATAATGGTCCGCCAATCCCGCTGATCCAGAGTGCCCCCGAGTTCTGACTGCCAAAGCTGATGATAAGAACGGTCTGGAGGCGTTCTATAAGAAATAATGGAGGAGTAGACCAGAGAGATTAAGTCCGGAGCATGGGGTCTATGTCTGCATTGACTTTCAAAGGGGGTAAACCTGTGGGGTCCCTTATGCGTCTGTATTAATGTATTGATAACATGGCGGAGTTGAAGGTAGCCTAAATGCTCTCGCAGTGGGATATCATAAGAAGAGCGCAGGGTTTCAAAGGTGAGTATCCGAGTGGGAGAGAGCAAGGAATGTACATCATGGAAGCCATTAGCTTGCCACCAAGCAAACTGTCCAGGATTGTCACGACCTGGTGGGAATAATGGATAATGTAGCAAACGTAGTAACGGCAGGTGGGCGAAAATGAGGCCAGCGGAATATTTAATAGAATCCCAAAGACGAAACGTATGCGGCAGCGTCGGACTAAGGAATGAAGGGCGATGAATAGGAGAAGCCACAGCAAAGAAGAGAGTGGTATCGGGTGGGAATCCATCAAGTCTACAGTAGCCCACAAGGGAATATTGCGAGATGCATGGAGATGGGCTAAGGGGGCAATACTGGCCGCCAGATTGTAAGCCTGAAGATTTGGGACAGATAACCCACCCTCGGTCTTATGGGCAAATAAGATTTGTTTCCTAATTCTGGGTTGAGAGGAGCCCCAAATGAAAGACAGGAGATTTCACTGATGAATACGCAATATACAGGTGAAACTCTAAAAATTAGAATATTGTGCAAAAGTTCATTTATTTCAGTAATGCAACTTAAAAGGTGAAACTAATATATGAGATAGACTCATTACATGCAAAGCAAGATAGTTCAAGCCGTGATTTGTCATCATTGTGATGATTATGGCTTACAGCTCATGAAAACCCCAAATCCACAATCTCAGAAAATGAGAATATTGTGAAAAGGTGGAATAATCTCGGCTCAAAGTGTCCCACTCTAATCAGCTCATTCAGCCATAACACCTGCAAAGGGTTCCTGAGCCTTTAAATGGTCTCTCAGTCTGGTTCAGTAGGAATCACAATCATGGGAAAGACTGCTGACCTGACACCATCATTGACACCCTCCATAAGGAGGGAAAGCCTCAAAAGGTAATTGCAGAAGAAGTTGGATGTTCCCAAAGTGCTGTATCAAAGCACATTAATAGAAAGTTACTGTATGTGGAAGGGAAAAGTGTGGAAGAAAAAGGTGCACAAGCAGCAGGGATGACCGCAGCCTGGAGAAGATTGTCAGGAAAAGGCCATTCAAAAAAGTGTTGGGGACTTTCACAAGGAGTGGACTGAGGCTGGAGTCAGTGCATCAAGAGCCACCACACACAGACGGATCCTGGACATGGGCTTCAAATGCCGTATTCCTCTTGTCAAGCCGCTCCTGAACAACAAACAACGTCAGAAGCGTCTTACCTGGGCTAAAGAAAAACAGACCTGGTCTGTTGCTCAGTGGTCCAAAGTCCTCTTTTCTGATGAGAGCAACTTTTGCATCTGATTTGGAAACCAAGGACCCCGAGTATGGAGGAAGAATGGAGAGGCCCAAGGACCCTGAGTATGGAGGAAGAATGGAGAGGCACAAGGACCCCGAGTATGGAGGAAGAATGGAGAGGCACACACTGCAAGATGCTTGAAGTCCAGTGTGAAGTTTCCACAGTCTGTGTTGATTTGGGGAGCCATGTCATCTGCTGGGGTTGGTCCACTGTGCTTCATTAAGTCCAGGGTCAACGCAGCCGTCTACCAGGAGATTTTGGAGCACTTCATGCTTCCATTCCACAGACGAGCTTTATGGGGATGCTGACTTCATTTTCCAGTAGGACTTGGCACCGGCCCACACTGCCAAAAGCACCAAAACCTGGTTCAATGACCGTGGGATTATTGTGCTTGATTGGCCAGCAAACTCGCCTGACCTGAACTCCATAGAGAATCTATGGGGCATTGCCAAGAGAAAGATGAGAGACATGAGACCGAACAATGCAGAAGAGCTGAAGGCCGCTATTGAAGCATCCTGGTCTTCCATAACACCTCAGCAGTGCCACAGGCTGATAGCTTCCATGCCACGCCGCATTGAGGCAGTAATTGCTGCAAAAGGGGCCCAAACCAAGTACTGAGTACATATGCATGCTTCTACTTTTCAGAGGTCCGATATTGTTCTATGTACAATCCTTGTTTTATTGATTGCATGGAATATTCTCATTTTCTGAGATTGTGGATTTGGGGTTTTCATGAGCTGTAAGCCATAATCATCAAAATTATGACAAATCACGGCTTGAACTATCTTGCTTTGCATGTAATGAGTCTATCTCATATATTAGTTTCACCTTTTAAGTTGCATTACTGAAATAAATGAACTTTTGCACGATATTCTAATTTTTCAAGTTTCACCTGTATGTGAGGGAACAGGAACTGGTAGAACTCGAAACACGTACAATAATTTGGGAACATAAGTCATGCGGATCGCATTGATTCTACTGAACCATGAAAGCGGGTAGTGAGACCAGGAGGACAACATCTGTCAAATCACTAAAAACAGCGGGGAAATTAGCCCGATATAGTCCGTCATAAGTCGGAGTGAGCTTGATTCCTAAATACGGGAGGGCCGAAAGCCATTGAAAAGGGAACGAATGTTTCAGAGTCGCCAACATTGATGGTGAAAGGGTAATAGACATAGCCTTAGATTTGGAGGGGTTGACATGGAGGCCTGAGAGAACTGCAAAGGAATCAAAAACCGCAAGTAGGTTTGGCAAAGTAACCCCCGGATTTGTAACCGACAACAATATATCGTCAGCGAACAGAGATAACATGTTGAGAATCATCTACATCCATTCCCTTAATATCGGGAGGCATACGAATGGCTTCTGCCAGAGGTTCTAAAGCCAAAATAAATAGTATGGGAGAAAGTGGGCAACCTTGTCTAGTTCCCCTGCCAATCGGGAACATTGAGGACTCAAAACCGTAATATTTGAGGTTTGCTTGGGGGGACGTATATGGCAAAGAAATCCAATGCAAGAACGAGGGACCAAAGCCAAAATAATGAAGGACCGACATGAGATAAGGCCAGGACAAAGTGTCAAAGGCCTTGTTGATATCTAGGGATAGGAGCATTATATCAAGGGGCAGTAGTTTTTCATTTGATGGTTCCTAAACAGCCCCATCATGTAACTTCCCTAGATAAAATATATTCTATTGTTAGCAATGTAACTGTGCTCTTTTGTGGCCATCATCTTGCTGGGATTGGTTTCACAATGCTGACCTCCCACAACTTCCCTTTGAGAAGACTTTTTTCTCCTTATAACTGATTAAGCAACTTCTTTTGGCCCCGTTCTAAAGTAAGATATGTGAAGCTTAATGTGGATAACATTTAGATAAATCTTTAACACTAGCCAGGATGTAACTATAGAGATTGCAAAAGGTGCAACTGCTTTGGGGGCCCTGATGTCCTTGGCCAAAGTATAACTTCTACATCTTATCGCAGGTTGTGCAATGATATTACATTCTGTACAGGAGAGGGCAGATTATCTCTTTTCCTTTCCTTTTCCAGCCTCTTATCTGCTGATTGAGTTCCTTTAGAAAGCTTTCTACATGCTGAAAAGGAAACTTCACTATCTAAAAAATAAAGTGGCATTTTAAGCCATAAATAAGGCCTTCAAGAACTACTGTTCCAAAAGGTAAGCTGGGCAACGCTTCAATCTCTCGTCAGGGCCCTTCTGCCCTAACGTTATAAAAAAACAAAGTATAAAAGATCAATTTGAGGTAACAGTATTGTTGCCACTCATCCCCATTTGTCAGGGATAACCCCTGTTTTGAGAGGGTCTGTCCCAGACAAGCAAAGGTCCCTGGTGATGTCTTTGGTCATAAAGTATTTTGCTATGCCAGGTAGCCATCATAAGGGTGATGCCAGGAGGAATCATAGGCACCACCCCAATATACATATATTATAAGCAGCGCTCAAAAACATCTCCTGACAATGTCCCAATGTTTAATATTATCATTAAGATGTTTGGACTCTCACCAGATGCAATGACCCTCCATGCATGGGGGTCAAAATAAAGCATGCTAGATGTGTCTTCTCTTTATCTCATCACTTTCAACCAGAGGTGTCCGCAGGGTTGGTGTCACCCGGTGCGGTAACACGTGGTGTCACCCATCCAGAGAGGAAGGAGTGGTGCCAGTGTAGTGGTAAAATGAGTATCCCGTGAAGATATGTATCCCCTAAAGCAGTGGTTCTCAACCTTCCTAATGCCGCGACCCTTTAATACAGTTCCTCATGTTGTGGTGACCCACAACCATAAAATTATTTTCGTTGCTAACTGTAATTTTGCTACTATTATGAATCGTAATGTAAATATCTGATCTGCAGGATGTATTTTCATTGTTACAAATTGAACATAATTAAAGCATAGTGATTAATCACAAAAGCAATATGCAATTATATATTGGGAAATATTTTTATCACCCCCATAAAAATACATCTGCCCCCAATAATGATGATTACCCCACCCCCCTCTATAATGACCTATCACCTCCATAAAAATACATCTGCCCCCAATAATGATGATTTCCCCACCCCCCTCTATAATGACCTATCACCCCCATAAAAATAAATCTGCCCCCCAATAATGATTACCCCACCCCCTCTATAATGACCTATCACCCCCATAAAAATACATCTGCCCCCAATAATGATGATTACCCCACCCCACTCTAAAAATGACCTATCACCTCCATAAAAATACATCTGCCCCCAATAATGATTACCCCACCCCCTCTATAATGACCTATCACCCCCATAAAAATGCATCTGCCCCCAATGATGATGATTACCCACCCCCCTCTATAATGACCTATCACCCCCATAAAAATGCATCTGCCCCCAATGATGATGATTACCCACCCCCCTCTATAATGACCTATCATCCCCATAAAAATAAATCTGTCCCCCATTAATGATGATTACCCCACACCCCTCTATAATGACCTATCACCCCCATAAAAATACATCTGCCCCCTAATAATGATTACCCCACCCCCCTCTATAATGACCTATTACCCCCATAAAAATAAATCTGCCCCCCAATAATGATGATTACTCCACTCCCCTCTATAATGACCTAACACCTCAATAAAAATAAATCTGCCCCCAATAATGATGATTACCCCCCAAATAATCTGCCCCTCATCCCTATAAAAATGCCCCCCCAAATGATAGTTTGTCTGCCCTTCTCCCCCTCTATAATAATTTATCACCCCCATAAATTATATATCTGCCCCCCATAATAATTTTTCTGGGGCGGGGTACAATGAGAGCCGCTCCCACTGTACGATGGGGTAGGCACTAACCTGGATCTGCCCCGATCTTGTTGGGTGATCCGGGCATGACATCGGCCACGTTCAGGCAGTTCATGGGGATGGTTGGTGGGGTCATTCAGGGCGGGAAACTTCAGAATGATCGGAGCGGGGGGAGATCTCCACACAAATCCTCCGCTTCAAACAGCTGCGCGCGTTCCGGCACAAAACCCGACCAATCAGGGACGGACCGGTCTACCAATCAGCGAAGGCAGTGGGAGTTAAATCCCCCTACCCGGAGAGGGGGGCGTGCCCAGGTGTGATTGACACGTGTCTTGACAGCGGTGTCTCGGTTCCTAAGACCGTCGGAAATATGTTTTTTCCGATGGTCTTAGGTGACCCCTGTGAAAGGGTCTTTCGACCCCCAAAGGGGTCACGACTCACAGGTTGAGAACCGCTGCCCTAAAGCAACTGCGCATGTGCCGGTTTCAGGCCGAAGAAGCCGATCTCCGACTTTAGCACAGAGCTGCCACAGTTAACCCCTTACAGGCTGCAAACCGCTGAAGCTGATCCCGCGGATCACTATGGGTTGCAAGATCAGTTAACCCCATATAGGTTCATCCTATATATATATATATACTGCATGTTGAAATGCGTTTTTATTCCAAAATAAATGAAAAATATGTTTAAAAATACATTTCAAATATACTGTATGTCTTTGAAAATACAAATCTACATTTTTGGAATGCATTTACAAATATATGTAAAAATATATGCTAAAATGACTTTTTATATGTCAAAAAAAAAATCTGAAGAATATATTTTTTAAAAATATATTTTTAAAAATATATATTTTTTAAATATATATATTTTTTTAACATATAAAAAAGTAATTTTAACATATATTTTGACATATATTTGTAAATGCAAATGCAGAATAATTGTAGCATTTCAAATTTATGTCAATATACTTCGGAAAAATATTTTTACGATTTTAATACGTTCTCCGGGACGTTTCGTATTGTGAAAAATTCATAAACCGAAACGCGGTTTCCCATAGGAATGCATTGAAAACCAATCAACCCGTTCCGGAGGTCAGAAAAAAAAAAAAAAAAAAAGTATTTCATCTGTTCAAAACTCTTTATAAAGTGCACTTTAAAGGCATAAATACTGTACAGGGATGTGATAAAAAATTTCCAGAATGGCTCCAAAACCGCTCCAACACCTCCACTTTTGATGCCACGTGTTACCCACAGACTCCAGCATGCACGGGGCCGGTGCAATAAACCTCCCAGGCGCAATTCGTCCTGGGGAAACTTGCTTTGTTTTGCGAAAAAGAATTCATAAATGCATTGAAAACCAATTAATCCGTTCCGGAGGTCAGAAAAAAGTAAAAAAAAAAGTCTTATCTGTTCAAAACTCTTTATAAAGTATACTTTAATGGCACAGGGCCGGCGCTATTAACCTCCGAGGCACAATTTATCCTGGGTAAACTTGCTTCCTATTGTGAAAAAAATTAGTAAATGCATTGAACACCAATTAATCTGTTCCGGAGGTCAGAAAAAAGAAAAAAAAAAAAAAAGTGTAATTCATCCTGGGGAAACTTGCTTCGTATTGCGAAACAAATTTGTAAATGCATTGAAAACCAATTTATCCATTCCGGGGGTCAGAAAAAAGTCTTATCTGTTCAAAACTCTTTATAAAGTGCACTTTAAAGGCGCAAGGCCAGTGCTGTAAACCTCCCAGGCGCAATTCATCCTGGGGAAACTTGCTTCGTATTGTGAAAAAAAATTGTAAATGCATTGAACACCAATTAATCCGTTCCGGAGGTCAGAAAAAAGTAAAAAAAATGTTGTCTGTTCAAAACTTTTTATAAAGTGCACTTTAAAGACATAGGGCCAGCGCTATAAACCTCCCAGGCACAATGCATCCCGGGGAAACTTGCTTCGTATTGCGAAAAAAAATTGTAAATGCATTGAAAACCAATTAATCCGTTCCGGAGGTCAGAAAAAAGTAAAACAAAAAGTCTTGTCTGTTCAAAACTTTATATAATGTGCACTTTAAAGGCATAGGGCCAGCGCTATAAACCTCCCAGGTGCAATGCATCCTGGAACAACTTGCTTCGTATTGCGAAAAAAAAATTGTAAATGCATTGAAAACCAATTAATCCGTTCCGGAGATCAGAAAAAAGTAAAACAAAAAGTCTTGTCTGTTCAAAACTTTTTATAAAGTGCACTTTAAAGGCACGGGGCCGGCACCATAAACCTTCGTAAACCGAGGAATTATTCTTTAATGGATTTTCATTCATAAACTGAAAATGATGTTAACCGAGGTGTTCGTAAATGGAGGTACACCTGTATGTACTGTGTGTTTGACAGCTTTCTACTATTAACATTTGAGTCCTAAGCACAGAACTTTCTCTTACACTGTCAGGAATGGACTCGCCAATGGTGGTGGGACTCACCTGCCTTGTGGGCTGCAGTACCAGGGCTGGCCAGCGGGTGCTCTCAGCAACCAGAAGCTCACTCCTGCAATCAGCCATCACCTGAGGCTGATTGCAGGAGGTGTATTTAACCACTTGCCGACCGCGCATAGCCGAATGACGGCTTCACCGCGGCCGGCCAGTTCTGAGTGGACGTCATATGACGTCCTCCCAGAACGCGCTCTCCTGCGCGCCCCAGGGGGCGCGCACCCGGCGATCTCCGTGATCGCTGTGTCCTACGGACACAGCTGATCACGAGATGTGGTGAAAGGCTGATCCCACCGGCCTTTTACCACGTGATCAGCGGTGTCCAATGACACGCTGATCACAGGAAAATGCAAGTGCCGGTTCTCGGCTGCACTTTCCTCACGCTGTCAGATCGTGAGGAAAGTACTGCCGAGAACCGGCAGTTGTCAGAGCGGGGATCGGCACCGATCATCAGGGCACTGATGATCAGTGCCCTGATGATCGGTGCCCAGCAGTGACCCCCGCAAGTTCCGATCAGCTGTGCGCCCACTAGCCCCGCCCACCCATTCCCAGCGGTGCCCCCACCTGTGCCCAGCAGTGCCCCCACCTGTGCCCAGCAGTGCCCCCACCTGTGCCACTCTGCAGTGCCACCTACCTGTGCCCAGCAGTGCCACCTACATGTGCCCAGCAGTGCCACCCACCTGTGCCCACCCACCTGTGCCCACCAGCGCCACCCACCTGTGCCCACCAGTGCCACCCACCTGTGCCCACCCACCAGTGCTGTCCACCAGTGCCACCCACCAGTGCCACCCACCAGTGCTGCCAGTCAGTGCCACCAGTCAGTGCCCAGGGGTTGTGCCAGTCAGTGCCGCCAGTCAGTGCCCAGAAGTGATGCCAGTCAGTGCCGTCTATCAGTACCCATCATCAGTGTCACCTATCAGTGCCGCCTATCAGTGCTGCATATCAGTGCCGCCTATCCGTGACCCCTAATTAGTGCTGTCTATCAGTGCCGCCTATCCGTGCCACCTCATTAGTACTGCCTATCAGTGCCCTTTAGTGCTGCCTATCAGTGCCCATCAGTGCCGCCTATCAGTGCCCATCAGTGCCGCCTCATCAACGCAAATCAGTGAAGGAGAAAAAATACCTGTTTGAAAAATTTTATAAAAGAAACAAATAAACTTTTTTTTTTTTTTCAAATTTTTTGCACTTTTTTTAATTTATAGCGCAAAAAGTAAAGCGCCCAGTGGCGATTAAATACCACCAAAAGAAAGCTCTATTTGTGAGAAAAAAATGATCAAAATTTCATATGGGTACAATGTTGCATGACCGCGCAATTGTCAATCAAAGTGCGGCAGCGCTGAAAGCTGAAAATTGGCCTGGTAAGGAAGGGGGTATAAGTGCCTGGTAGGCAAGTGGTTAAGGAATGGCCAGACCTGCAGTCAATGCCTTGGTGTTTGTTTCCCATGTGCCCTGTTTCATGTATCCTGTCT
Source organism: Staurois parvus (assembly GCF_062004578.1). NCBI lineage: Eukaryota > Metazoa > Chordata > Amphibia > Anura > Ranidae > Staurois > Staurois parvus. The sequence continues at coordinate 1,819,815 of NW_028318044.1, read as the reverse complement.
CCTGCCTGCTCGGCTCTCCTGCTTGACTCTGATAGAACTCCGCCTGCACTGACCCCGGCTATTCCTCACCATTCTTCTGCCTGCTCCCGTTGTACCTTTCTGCCTGATTGTTCCTGACCCGGCCTGCCTGACCTCCCCACCTCTCCAGCCCTGACTGCACCTCTACCTATTAGTTTAAGGTTTGTTTTGCACTGTGTTTGTTTATTTTGTGCAGCTCATAATAAATATTATTATTATTTAATCATTTCTGAAGCCTGCTGTTTCCCTGTGTCAGTCCACACATCTCTGGTCATACCTGGATCCCTGACATACACCCTAATACAGTATGCATTCATATTGGAGTGTGATAGGGACATTAGACTGTCAGCTCCTTTGGAGAGAGGGGCCGACCTAAATGATCTCTTTACTCTGTAGAGTTCTATTGAGTTAGTGGTATATACCGTATATACTCGAGTATAAGCCGAGTTTTTCAGCACATTTTGTGTGCTGAAAAACGGCCCCCTCGGCTTATACTCGAGTCAACATCTGCAGATAGTGGGGCGCGCCCCCCAGGGGGGGCACGAGGCTCCGTCAAGGGGGGAGCGTACAGGGGTGGGCAGAGGGCTGCTGTCTCTTACCTGGCTCCGGTCCCACGATGATCCATCCAGGAAGCGCTGCTCCTTCCGTCACTCCGGCCACTCCCTCACTCCAGCCGCTCGGCTCCGCCTCCTCACCGGTGATTGGCCGCCAGAACTGTAGCTCAGGAAAGGTACACAGGCGGCCAATCATGGGCGAGGAGGCGGAGCCGAGCGGACCCGCAAAAATCGAGTGAGGGAAAAGCCGGTAAGTGTGCAGTGCAGAGGTGCTGCTGCAACCACATATGCTGGCTGCAGCAGCACCATACTGCAACAGGGGTCAGCAAGTGTCATTGGTGTCAGTGGGAGGAATAGTGCCGCATCATTGGTGTCACTGATACTAATGATGGGGCATTATTCCTCCCACTGACACCAACGATGGGGCACTATTCCTCCCACTGACACCAATGATGGGGCACTATTCCTCCCACTGACACCAATGATAGGGCACTATTCCTCCCACTGACGCCAAGGATGGGGCACTATTCCTCCCACTGATACCAAGGATGGGGCACTATTCCTCCCACTGATACTAATGGTGGGGCACTATTCCTCCCACTGACACCAACGATGGGGCACTATTCCTCCCACTGACACCAATGATGGGGCACTATTCCTCCCACTGACGCTAATGATGGCACACTATTCCTCCCACTGATACTAATGATGGGGCACTATTCCTCCCACTGACACCAATGATTGGGCACTATTCCTCCCACTGACACCAATGATGGGGCACTATTCCTCCCACTGATACCAATGATGGGGCACTATTCCTCCCAGTGATACCAATGATAGGGCACTATTCCTCCCACTGACACCAATGATGGGGCACTATTCCTCCCACTGACACCAATGATGGGGCACTATTCCTCCCACTGATACCAATGATGGGGCACTATTCCTCCCAGTGATACCAATGATGGGGCACTATTCCTCCCAGTGATACCAATGATGGGGCACTATTCCTCCCACTGACACCAATGATGGGGCACTATTCCTCCCACTGATACCAAAGATGGGACATTATTCCTCCCACTGATACCAATGATGGGGCACTATTCCTCCCACTGACACCAATGGTGGTGCACTATTCCTCCCACTGACACCAATGATGGGGCACTATTCCTCCCAGTGATACCAATGATGGGGCACTATTCCTCCCAGTGATACCAATGATGGGGCACTATTCCCCTCACTGACACCAATGATGGGGCACTATTCCTCCCACTGACACCAATTTTTTACATTGACTAGTAGGTGCCTCATTTCGCACCCTCGGCTTATACTCGAGTCAATAGTTTTTCCCAGTTTTTTGTGGTAAAATTAGGTACCTCGGCTTATATTCGGGTCGGCTTATACTCGAGTATATACGGTATACCAAATATATAAAACAAGTCAGATTTTTTCCCCTTTTACCCCTTTGGATCATGTTCAGACACATTTCATAATCTTGAACATTTTGACCTTAGTGGAAAGGTGGTGGGGGCCCGATGAGACAGTTGTACTATATGGCCTCTTTCTAATTTGTTGTTTTTTTGTTGATTTCAAGGGGCAACTAATTGCCATGTGGCAGCTTGATGTTAACGTTTATTGAAGACCAGGAAACTGAGTTTATGAAAAGCTTTTGTTTAGTAACTGCAAAATTTCAAGAACTGTTTTATACTTCCTGACAGTGGAGGGCTAGCTTAATGGTTTGTTTTTATTACTTATTGCAAACATCTGAGAAGTGTGGCAATTACCGCCCCCCCCCCCCCCTTTCCACGGCATACACAACCCATTTTTCATGGTGCACAGACCAAAACTGTTCAAAAATGTTATGCAAGTTTAGTTTTAGCCTGTTTTGTGTAGATTGTTATATCTTGCTTGGACAAGTCTGTTCTTCTATGCTGGGATTAAATTTTGGGTGTTTGATGATAAAGCCCAACTCCAGAGAAAACATTGTGCGATCTTTGCATCTGTTTGGGTCCCAATTTAAGAAACTATTCCACACTTTCTCTATACTTAAAGGGTTTCAGACAAAACATGGCAAAATAATTTAGAAACAATAGCCAAATGGTCACAACTTAATTATGAATGCCACCATCAACATCCTTAAATGTTTAAATATACCCTGCTATGTTTAGATGGGACTTTTCAGATATTCTACTTACACACACACATGTAAATCTATAAAATGTAATTTATTAGAAACATGTTAAAATAAAAACAATATATCAGGCCATGATAATGATCAGAGCATGTTGGGAACAACTCTCTTCACTGCCCATGTGTTCTGAAAAGACCATATTTCTTCCTCAGGGTCATGAGAGTCTGTAAGAGATCCAAGTGATCATGGCGAACATATGGCCAACATCATTGCTGTGCTGAAAAGCCACATGGCACACCCCCATTAGGTAAACTCCAAGGATTGCATCCCTCAGTAGGAGACAAGGTACCACCTCTTCTATATGGGACTTTTCCATTTTGTACTCCTGGATAGATGGTGTCCTAAGTAATTTCTTCCCTGATAATTGTCCCAACCATTTACTGGGCTCTTTGGGATTGGGCCATTATTTGACGTGTGGGTTGGTCATCATTTCAAGGAAATCTTGTACTATCGCAAGCAAAACCCAATACCCACTCTTCTATATGGGACTTTTCCATTTCGGACTTCTGGCTGGATGGTGTCCTGAGTAATTTCTTCCCTGGTGCTTTTGCCAGCCACTTACTGGGCTCTTTGGGATTGGGCCATTATTTGAAGTGTGGATTGGTCATCATTTCAAGGAAATCTTGTACTATTACAAGCAAAACCCAATACCCACTTCTTCTATAGGAGACTTTTCAATTTCGGACTTCTGGCTGGATGGTGTCCTGAGTAATTTCTTCCCTGATGATTTTGCCAGCCACTCACTGGGCTCTTTGGGATTGGGCCATTATTTGACACGTGGGTTGGTCATCAATTCAAGGAAATCTTGTACTATTCCAAGGAAAACCCAATACCCACTACTTCTATAGGAGACTTTTCCATTTCGGACTTCTGGCTGGATGGTGTCCTGAGTAATTTCTTCCCTGGTGATTGTTCCAACCACTCACTGGGCTCTTTGGAACCAGGCCATTATTTGATGTGTGGGTTGGTCATCATTTCAAGGAAATTTTATACTATTGCAAACAATACCCAATACCCACTTCTTCTATATGGGACTTTTCCATTTCTGACTTCTGGCTGGATGGTGTCGTGAGTAATTTCTTCCCTGATGATTTTGCCAGCCACTCACTGGGCTCTTTGGGATTGGGCTATTATTTGACGTGTGGGTTGGTCATCAATTCAAGCAAATCTTGTACTATTGCAAGCAAAACCCAATACCCACTTCTTCTATATGAGACTTTTCCATTTCGGACTTCTCGCTGGATGGTGCCTTGAGTAATTTCTTCCGTGGTGATTGTTCCAACCACTCACTGGGCTCTTTGGGATCAGGCCATTATTTGAAGCGTGGATTGGTCTTCATTTCAAGGAAATCTTGTACTGTTGCAAGCAATAGCCAATATCCTCTTCTTCTATATGGGACTTTTCCACTTTGGACTTCTGGCTGGATGGTGCCTTGAGTAATTTCTTCCCTGGCAATTGTCCCAACCACTCACTGGGCTCTTTGGAACCAGGCCATTATTTGAAGCGTGGGTTGGTCATCATTTCAAGGAAATTTTATACTATCGCAAACAATTCCAATACCCTCTTCTTCTATATGGGACTTTTCCATTTTGGACTTCTGGCTGAATGGTGCCTTGTGTAATTTCTTCTATGGTGATCATTCCAACCACTCACTGGGCTCTTTGGGATCAGTCCATTATTTAAAGCGTGGATTGGTCATCATTTCAAGGAAATCTTGTACTGTTGCAAGCAATAGCCAATACCCTCTTCTTCTATATGGGACTTTTCCATTTTGGACTTCTGGCTGCATGATGCCTTGAGTAATTTCTTCTGTGGTGATTGTCCCAATCACTCACCAGGCTCTTTGGAACCAGGCCATTATTTGAAGTGTGGGTTGGTCATCAATTCAAGGAAATCTTTTACTCTAAGAAGCAATACCCATATAGAGGAAGTGGAGCCTTAGGTCCTGCTGCAGGAAGCACTCCTTGAAGTTTACCTGGGGTGTGTGCTGGTGGCTTTTCAGCACAGCAATGATGCTGGCCACATGTTTACCATGTCTTTTACAGATTCTCGTTAGACTGCACTCTGCTAGACATGGGTTTAAACAGCCACAGCAGCCTTTTTATTTATAAAATGAAACAAATAACATCATATAAACATCACAATAAACAATTTTGAGAATGCAACCAAGAAGGAGTCTTTGGGTGTCTGTCAGGGCAGGAACGCTGGAATGGGCAGGCAGGCCTATGGTACGGTCACGCTGCGACTGACGACAGCCACTACCCACAGACCAGAGTCCTTCAGGGCGCGGAGTCTAAGCCCCAGGCTACCCTTCACCAGGGCCCCTTATGGTGGGGATGGACTTGACGCAGCCTGAGACCAGGTCGCGGCCCCCGAGTGACCCCAGCTGCGATAACGACTGCCGCCAATGGCGTACAGCTGGTGGGAGCTAGATGGGAACACGAGTAGAGTAGTCAGACAAGCCGGGTCAATAACAACGGAGCAGACAGTACTAGACGGTAGGCAAAGAATACTCAGGTCACGGGCCGGGTTCAGCAACGGGAGGTCAGATAAAGGGTTAACGCAGAGAGTAGTCTTGTCCAAGCCGAGTCGGTTACCAGGAGAGCAAAGGAAACAACACAAGAGCTTGCAACAGGGCAACATACAGGACACAAGTGCAGAGCACACTTGCAGACAGCAGGTTTAAATGTGCTCAACCACACCCTTCTGAGGAGGAGCCGCAGAAGCCTGAAGGCATAAAGGTTCCCACCATGCTTTGCAGAAAACCAAGATGGATGCCAGCTCATGGAGATGCACAAGCTCTGAAGAAAGGTAGGACCTTGACAGTGTCCTTAAAGGCACAATTTATAACTAGAATCACCCATGTCCTCAGCCATGCCTCAACCAGCTTAAAAACATTACAAACTTGCACTCTCTTACTTTTTCCTCGGTAGACCTAGCTCCTGGGAGAACCACCAATAACCAACCAAGAGGAAGAACCATATCCCAGATGGGCACCCTAGTTCTGTAACAATTCAACTATTCACTGATCCTCCAAAGATCCTCCTGACCTGCCAAGCTGCTGTGACTTTTTGTTTTAATGAATACCTCTCCACAACACTTGACTTACAATGAATCACAATTCTAGGGCAGGCGGGTGGGGAACCTTCCTCTTTGCCTGAACTTTCCAGGATAAATATCCAGCATCATAACTCTTCCAGCTCCACCCTGTCCATCTGACCTTCAGCCACCAGTCAGATAAGACCTACATCCCCCTTTCCTTCCCACATTGAACTCACATTTTTTAACCCTTTTATAATCTGTTCCTTCTCTTACACCATCCATGAGTGAAAATCTTCCAAATGGCAGCACATAGCTTTTCTTTTTTGGAACTAACTCTAAGAAATCTCCTGAGCTGGATGCAGATGGAATTTAAAGCCTAACTCCAGGTTTATTTTTACTTGAAATAGTTTATTTGGACCAATCTGGCCAAATTGAACTATTTCCATTTCTCAGATATGTGTCTGATATCAGCTCTGTATAAACTGTATGTAGAAGAGGACTTCTCATCCTGTTTCCAGAACAAAATCGAGTCACATGAAGTTTTGTATTTTTATGAATGAATACAAGGCTTCCTCTGACTGTTGAGATTGAGATTGTCTGCCAATCATAAGAAGCCTTGAATTCATTCATAAAAATAAAAGACTTGAAGTTAATGGCTGAGCAGTGCTCAGCCCGACTTGAATTTGTTCTGTGAGTGGAACAGGAAATGTCCGTCCCGCTGCATGTATATCTCACACTACTTATACGCTGTATATTGTATAGCTGATATTATTTACAGTTTATACAGTGCTGACAGCGGGCTCATGTATTGAAATGCAAATAGTTTTTGTGGGCCAGCTTGGCCCACACAAACTATTTAATGTAAAATGAAACCTGGAGTTAGGCTTTAAAACTGAGCAGAGTTTCTAACTTTTCACAAAATTATCTGGAACTGCAAAAAAATATATGTTTTGTTACATTGAGCTTTAACTCCTTCCATACCGGGCAATTTTACACCTTCCTGCCCAGGCCAGTTTTCAGGTTTCAGCGCTCTCACACTTTGAATGACAATTGCGCGGTCATACAACATTGTACCCAAACTAAAATGTTATCATTTTCTTCACACAACTAGAGCTTTCTTTTGGTGGTATTTAATCGCCGCGGGGGTTTTTATTTTTTGCTAAATTAACAAAAAAAGACCAAAACTTTTGAAAAAAACACATGTTTTTCTTTGTTTCTGTTATAAAAGTTTGCAAATAAATAATTGTTCTTCATGAATTTAGGCCGAGATGTATTGTGCTACATGTCTTTGGTGAATATAACCCAAATTAGGATGTATTATTTAGTTTGTAGGAAAGTTATAGAGTTCACAAACTATGGTATAGATCTGAATATTGATCAATCCTGAAGTACTGACAGCCAATCTAATTTCTTGAGGTCCAAGAATGTCAGAATTGTACAGATATCCCCCAAATGACCCCTTTTTGCAAAGTAGAAAGTCCGACGTACTTCATAAGAGGAATGGCGAGTTTTTTGAAGTTGTATTTTTTTTGTCATAATTTTTCGGAAAAGTAAAAAATTAAAAAAATTAGTTTCACTATTTTTTTTTTTACATATTCTCACCAGTGCAGTACAGCGTCATCATATAACTGGCATGGCGGTGATCAGGGACACTGACTGGTGACAGTAAGAAAAAAAAAAATACATATATTTTTTTATTTTTTTTATTAATTTTTTTTTATTTTCTTAAGATTTTCTTTTCATATTTCACTATGACCAAAGTAGTACAATGTTACCATAGTAACATTGTACTACTTTGGGGAAGTGATCGGTATTTTTTTTTTTTTTTTACACAATTTGCTTATAGCAAAGAATTACTTTGGTATAAGCAAGCACTTACCTGAATGACATCGATTCATTCAGGTTTTTTTTTTTTTTTTTTTGTGCTTAGCTGTGATTTGGCCACAGCTAATCACATAAAATGTGCATGTGATTAGCTGTGACCATTCACAGCTAGACACTAGTATACAATGGATGGCATGAATGAAGCCATCCATTGTATACAACTGTCATGTGACCTGCTGTGATTGGTCACAGCAGGTCACATGGTACCGGCAACAGGGGTCGGTACTCAGATCTGTCATCGGCCGTGTCCGAGGTACACGGCCGGTGACAGATCGCGCCGCTGCGCATGTGCGGGAGGACGCCATATGGTGTCCACCCGGAACGCTGATGACATTTGCCGGCCGCCATTCGGCCATAGGGCGGGGGCGGCAAATGGTTAATTAAAAATAAAAACATGACACAAACAGTAAGAAATTTGCAAAGGGCCAACTTAATCAACATGTTATAGATCAGAATGCCATGGTTTTAAATGTGAGGTGTGGAAGTTACTAATATGTACAATATTTAATGAAAAAAAAAAAATAAGAAATGCGCATTAAAGTGATATCAAAGCCAAAATCAAAAATTTACCAATTCCTAAATGTGTTGACTGCATTTGTTTTATTTTTTTTCTCTTTTCTTTATTTTCACCTGATGTTCAAGCCAGTAAGTCTGTTTTTTTTAACTTCCTTTAATAAATCAAGTTGTCCAGTAAAAATGGCAGTTAGAGGATTGAGACAAACAATTTATCACAGACAGGGCTAATTACAATAATCAGCTTTTATCCATTTATGTAAAACCTTTATGCCACAAGGAAAAAATGTGTTGCTGTAACTGCTTAAAGGGTGTTAGCTGGAGTTCAACTTTAACTTTTTAGTCAATGCCATCTAAATCCTGCTAGTTTATCTAACACTACCCTCCCCCCAAAGGTGTCTCCTTTGATCCTCCATCCAGAGTGGAGACACCCTAAGCCAGGTGGCTGGATCACCAGGTGAAATCAAAGGGAAAAAGACTTAAAAAAGGAAAACTAATGCTAACATTTATAGCAGCAACAACCTCAAAAGCAAACATTTATTATATTGCAGCTTAGCAATTCTTAGATGCGATATCTGCATTGGTTTTCTTTTTTAGGCTTTCTTTTTTTTATTTTCATCTGGTGATCCAGCCAGCAAGTCTGCTGTTTTTCACAAGCTCAAGCTCTGCAGCAGAATGTGTCAGAATGTACACAGATGATACAAAACACTTAACACTGACGGGGTTGATTAAAATAATCAGCTTTTATTTATTCATGCAAAACCTTTATCTCAAACAGTGAAAACAGAGGGGAAAAAAAAAGCCAAAGAAAAGACAACTAATGCAGCCACCATATCTAATGATTGGTAAGCTGCAATCTATTACAATTTTGGTTTTGGGTTTAATACCTTAACACTACCCTCCATTCAGACTAGCAACGCTGCTGTCTGCAGTGCCTCCTGTGATCCGTCATCCAGAGTGGGGACGCTCTAATTCAGGAGGTGTATTACTGGCCAGATACCAGGTAAAGACTGAGGAAAAAAAGCTTAAAGAAAGAAAACAAATGCAGCCACCATAATAAATCCCTTGGCGCTGGCACCTCCCAGCCCTTTAAGGGTTTCAGAAGCCGGGAGACAGGGCGGGGTTTAAGGGTCATGTGACCACCGTGATTCGCTGTCACGGTGGTCACATGATCGGGAAAGGTCTCGATCGCAGGAGGAGATTGGGACCTTTCTGTGAGTACCGGACAAGTGTGCTGGTAGTGCGCAGGGCGCGCGCTCTCAGCACATATGTTTTTCTTAACTGCACGCAAATGTGCGGCCGCTCAGCGTCAAGGCCCAGACGCCAGGAGGCCGCACATTTGCGTGCGGCCAGCGCCAAGAGGTTAAAGACTTGTAGAATTGCAATATATTACATTTTAGGTTTTGAGTTCATTACTGTTGTAAAGCAAGCAGTTTTGATTTAGCTATCTGACTTCTGCCACGAATGCTAGGGAGTCTTATTCATCTTGCTGCAAAACTGGAAAGCTCGGTCTACCTACGGCCTTCAAAATTAAAAAAACAAAAAAAACCCCAAAAAAACTTAAGTTCAGAGAGTGAAGTGCTCACATAATAATGATGGCAAGAGGGTGGGGATAGCATCGCAGATGCAGAGATCTGACTGCTGGAGTTTATAAGGCTCCATGCACATTAGCATTTATTTATCTAAAAAAACACTGGATAAAAAATGCTGGTAATACCGTGTTTTAGTAGCGTTTTCGTAGCATTCAGAAGTGTTTGGGAGCCTTAGCGTTTTTGCAGTACATGTGGAGGAAAAAAGAAACCTAGAAAAAAGTTGTTAGTAACATTTTAGTAGCGTTTGACAGCATTTAGGAGCATTTTGCTTTTTTTCTGCTAGAAAAACGCTCCAAAAAACTCTACTCTGCTCCTAGATGGTGAAGCTCAAAAATGCTAATAACCTAAAGTAGCGTGCAAGGACACGTAGGAGAACAGTATTTTGCTTCTAGGAGCAGAAAAAAATAAATGCTGATAATAGCTTCTAGGAGCTTAAAGGATAAATTCACCTTTTAGACAAAAATAATAAATGCACATTTGTTTGCAGGTAAAAAATGTGCATTTGTTATTTTTGTATGGGGCGTATTAGGAGTACAGGATGTACGGGGTGTACGGGATGTATGGGGTGTACTAGGTGAATGGGATGTACGGGGTGTACAGAGTGTACTATGTGTACAGGGTGAACGGGATGTATGGGGTGTATGGGGTGTACTAGGAGTACGGGATGTATGGGGCGTACTAGGAGTACGGGATGTACAGGGTGTACGGGATGTACGGGGTGTATGGGGTGTACTAGGAGTACGGGATGTACGGGGTGTATGGGGTGTATGGATTGTATTATGTGTACGGGATGTATGGGGTGTACTAGGTGTATGGGGTGTACAGGATGTACAGGGTGTATGGGATGTACAGGGTGTATGGGATGTACAGGGTGTATGGGATGTACGGGGTGTATGGGATGTACGGGGTGTATGGGATGTATAGGATGTACGGGATGTACAGGATGTACAGGGTGTACTAGGTGTTCAGGGTGTACGGGGTGTATGGGATGTACGGATGTATGGGATATACAGAGTGTACTGGATGTACGGGGTGTTCAGGGAGTACGGGGTGGTTGGGATGTATGGGATGTACCGGATGTATGGGGTGTATGGGATGTATAGGATGTACGGGATGTATGGGTTGTATGGGATGTATGAGGTGTATGGGATGTATAGGATGTACAGGATGTACGGGGTGTATGGGGGTGTACGGGATGTACGGAGTGTATGTTGGTGTATGGGATGTATGGGGTGTACTGGATGTACAGGATCTACAGGGTGTACTAGGTGTTCAGGGTGTTCAGGATGTACGGAGTGTACTGGATGTACGGGGTGTATGGGGGTGTACGGGATGTACGGAGTGTATGTTGGTGTACGGGGTGTACTGGATGTACAGGATGTACAGGGTGTACTAGGTGTTCAGGGTGTACGGGGTGTATGGGATGTACGGGTTGTATGGGATGTACAGAGTGTACTGGATGTACGGGGTGTTCAGGGAGTACGGGGTGGTTGGGATGTATGGGATGTACGGGGTGTACGGGATGTACGGGATGTACGGGATGTACGGGGTGTACGGGATGTACGGGGTGTTCAGGGAGTACGGGGTGGTTGGGATGTACGGGGTGTACGGGATGTACGGGGTGGTATCGGAGCCCCGCACAGCTGCACTGTTTTCAAATCTGGCAGATAGTACGGGGAAACTATCTGTCGGGGGGGCGCCAGGCAGCAGCTGCGGCTATAGGAACATGTTACATGTACCACCCTAAAAACGGGTGGAACATGTAACATGTTCCCAAGGGTGAACTTATCCTTTAAAAAACGCTGGTGTGCATGAAAGATATAGAAAGTGTCTAGTGATCAAACCTGCTGGTATCGGCCTAAAACTGATGTCTTGTGTGAAGAGATTCGATCGTTTCGCAGGACATCACGTTGCTTTATATTGTGCTGACTCGGATAACACCAGCATGGCAGACAAGAGTATCATGTCTGTTATTCATGAAGAATTAGATATTGTGATTTCCAAAAGTCATGCAAATAATGTTCTGCACATACAGTATATTCTAAAGGAATTCCTAAAGCCGCTTATGTTTGCTACCTGCTGAACAATAGGAAGCATTGTGCTTGGAAATATTGCACAGAAAAACTGCCTGGCAACACCTCGGCATACAAAAAGAAATACAGTTGTGCTCAAAAGTGTGCCCCCCCTTGGAAGATTGGTAATATACAGGATGATCCATTTTTAAAGAAAACATGAGTGAGAGGGCAAAACATTTTATTTCTTACAAGATTCTTTTTCAACTGTAGGTCATACCAGAACGGCCCAATCATAAAACAACACGTGGCAACAAGGAAACCAATGAAATGCTCCCTGTTCAATAGTCTGCATCCCCTTGGTTCTTAATCCTGTGCATTGTCCCCTTTAGCATCAATGACAGAATGCCGTCTTCTGTAATAGTTGTCTATGACAGTGTTTTTCAACCTTTTTTGTGCAAAGGCACACTTTTTTCATGAAAAAAATCACGAGGCACACCACCATTAGAAAATGTTAAAAAAATTTACCTCTGTGCCTATATTGACTATATATAAAGTAATTCTCTTGAATAGGAATCAAACACAAAGAAATTATTTTATAATTACTTTATTATGAAATAATAAAGTATTTTATAATTGGACCCGGGGGCCGGACCAAGAGTAGATGAATGATGTGTATGTGTCATCCATAGTAAGTATAGTAATATTCCCCCATAGTAAGCATAGTAATTAATCCCCCATATAGTAATTCATCCACCATAGTAATTCATCCCCCATAGTAATTCATCCCCCATAGTAATTCATCCCCCATATAGTAATTCAGCCCCCATATAGTAATTCATCCCCCATATAGTAATTCATCCCCCATATAGTAATTCATCCCCCATAGTAATTCATCCCCCATAGTAATTCATCCCCCATATAGTAATTCATCCCCCATAGTAATTCATCCCCCATAGTAATTCATCTCCCCCATATAGTAATTCATCCCCCATAGTAATTAATCCCCCCATATAGTAATTCATCCCCCATATAGTAATTCATCCCCCATAGTAATACATCCCCCATATAGTAATTCATCCCCCATAGTAATTCATCCCCCATATAGTAATTCATCCCCCATAGTAATTCACCCCCCATATAGTAATTCATCCCCCATATAGTAATTCATCCCCCATAGTAATTCATCCCCCATAGTAATTCATCCCCCCTATAGCAATTCATCCCCCATAGTAATTCATCCCCCATATAGTAATTCATCCCCCATAGTAATTCACCCCCCATATAGTAATTCACCCCCCATATAGTAATTCATCCCCCATAGTAATACATCCCCCATAGTAATTCATCCCCCATAGTAATGCATCCCCCATATAGTAATTCATCCCCCCTATAGTAATTCATCCCCCATATTAAGTCCCCAAGCCCCCCCTGTGTCAATTCACTTACCTTTGCGCCGCGCGTTCCTCTCGCCGTTCCGGTGTAGGTCTCCTATGAGGATCTGTCCCCCTCGACGTATCTGCGCATGTGCCAGTTTCAGGCATTAGCAGCCGATCGGCAATCTCCGGCACATGCGCAGATACGTCGAGGGGGACAGATCATCCTGACAGTATCACGCTCCGTGGGCCGGATTAAAAGGTCCGCCGGGCCGTATACGGCCCGCGGGCCGTAGTTTGCCCGTCTATTTGTGAGCCGAGGCAATTTTTCCCACGGCACACCAGACAATATCTCATGGCACATTAGTGTGCCGCGGCACAGTGGTTGAAAAACGCTGGTCTATGAGGCCCCCAATCCTTGCAAGTGGTAGAGCTGCCCATTCGTCTTGGCCAAATGCCTCCAGGTCATGCAAAGTCTTTGGTCGTCTTACATAAACTGGACAACTGAGATCTCCCCAGAGTGGCTCAATGATACAAAGGTCAGGAGACTGCGATGGCCACTCCAGAACCTTCACCTTTTTTTGCTGTAACCACTGGAGGGTCAACTTGGCTTTGTGCTTGGGGCCACTGCCGTGCTGGAAAGTCCAAGATTGTCCCACATGTGGCTTTAGTTTAGAAGAATGCAAATTATTATTATTATTATTATTATACAGGATTTATATAGCACCAACAGTTTGCTCAGCGCTTCACAATATAACAGGAGACAATACAGCAACAATACAGTTCAATACAAGAGGGTTAGGAGGGCCCTGATCCTGGGAGCTTACAATCTAAAGGAAGGGGGAGGTGGTACAAAAGGTGATAGCTGCGGGAGATGATCTGGCGGAGGTGATTCAAGTACAGTTCTTAGGTGGAGGTGGGGTAGGCTTCCCTGAAGAAGTGAGTTTTCAAAGATCGCCTAAAGGGAGACAGGGTGGGGGCTGACTGGACATGCTGTGGTAGGGAGTTCCAGCAGATGGGAGAGGCTCTGGAGAAGTCCTAGAGGCGAGTGTGGGAGGAGGTGATGAGGGAGCTAGAGTGGAGGATATCATGGGAGGAGCGGAGTGGGCAATTTGGGTGGTATCTGTGGATGAGGTTGGAGATGTAGCTAGGGGCAGTGTTGTGGATGGCTTTGTAAGCTGTGGTTAGTACTTTGAATTTTATACGTTGGGTTAGTGGAAGCCAGTGGAGGGATTGGCAGAGAGGGGCAGCAGTCGCTGATCGGTAGGTAAGGTGTACGAGTCTAGCAGCAGTCGCTGATCGGCTGGTAAGGTGTATGAGTCTAGCAGCAGTCGCTGATCGGTTGGTAAGGTGTATGAGTCTAGCAGCAGTCACTGATCGGTTGGTAAGGTGTATGAGTCTAGCAGCAGCATTCATAATAGACTGAAGGGGGGGTAGCCTGTGTAACGGTAGACCAGTGAGGAGGGAGTTGCAGTAATCGAGGCGGGATATAACCAAGGCGTGGATACGTTGTTTTGTGGTGTCATTGGTCAGGAAGGGGTGGATTTTGGAAATGTTCCGGAGGTTGCAGCGGCAGGATTTAGCCAGTGATTGGATGTGGGGCCCAAAGGAGAGGTCAGAGTCTAGGATTATGCCTAGCACCCTGGCATGAGGGGAAGGACCAATGGTTGTGCTCTTGAAATTATCTTCCAGTATTTTCTGATTACATGCTGCACTCATCATGTCATCAATTTTCACAAGATTCCACATGCCTTTAGAGCTCACACACCCTCAAAACATCAGTGAGCCACCACCATGCTTCACGGTGGGGATGGTATTCTTGTCACTATAGCCTTGTTGAACCCTCTCCAAACATAGCACTTATGGTTGTGACCAGGACTTTTTTCTCAGAGACTAAGTGCAGGACCTCCCCCTTCTGAATCGCTATTTCTCTCCATCTCCTACCCACCTCCAAACACCGTCCCTTGGTTCCATCCCTTTTCCACCTGACAATACTGCCCCTTTTAGAGAATACAGAACCAAGGATTATTTTGTGATAGTCATTTTTATGGAATTTGTTAATGATAACAAGAAAAGCAGTAAAGTAGGTCCCCTCATCCAGCAGCAATAAACTCCCCATCAACAAAGGATCCCTGCAACAATAGACCCCCAACAGCAACAACAGATCTCCCAGCAGCCAGAAACAACAGAGCCCTCCCTCAACAGTAGCTCCTCTCCAGTAGCAATAGATCCCCCAGTAGCCAGCATCAATACCTTACAGTACACCACAGCACCCCTTGCCATTACATGCATTCAGTGCTAGAGGTGCTTGAACTGCGTTCCCCGTGTTCTCACTGAAAAAAAGCCCTGGTTATCACCATAAAGCTCTGTTTTGGTTTTGTCACTCCACATTACAGTGTGCCACAAGCTGTGAGACGTGTCAAGGTGTTGTCGGCCATATTGTAACTGGGCTTATTTGTGGCATTGGTGCTTTAAAGGCTTCTTTCTGGCAACTTGACCATGCAGCTCATTTTTGTTCAAGTATCATCGTATTGTGCTCCTTAAAACAATCCCACATCTTTTTGCAGAGCAGCCTGTATTTCTTTTGAGGTTACTTGTGGGTTTTTCTTTCTATCCCTTCTTCTGGCAGTTGTGGCTGCAATCTTTCTTGGTCTACCTGACCTTGGCTTGGTATCAAGAGATTCCCGAATTTTCCATTTCTTAAAAAGTGATTGAGCAATACTGACTTTTCCATCTTTATAAAGTTCCATCACCTTGTTATGCAGGTCTTTTGACAGTTCTTTTCTGCTCCCCATGGCTCAGTATCCAGCCTGCACAGTGCATTCACAAGAGAGTTAACAAACTAATTACCATATTTTGCGCTCAATAAGACGCACCTGACCATAAGACGCACCTAGGTTTTAGAGGCTGAAAACAGGAAAAAAAATATTCTGAACTAATGGACTGCAGACATAGTACAGGAGATGACCAGAGACTGCGGACACAGTACAGGAGATGACCAGAGACTGCAGACATAGTACAGGAGATTACCAGAGATTGCGGACACAGTATAGGAGATGACCAGAGACTGCAGACATAGTACAGGAGATGACCAGAGACTGCGGACAGCACAGGGATGACCAGAGACTGCGGACATAGTACAGGAGATGACCAGAGACTGCGGACATAGTACAGGAGATGCCCAGAGACTGCGGACACAGTACAGGAGATGACCAGAGACTGCGGACACAGTACAGGAGATGACCAGAGACTGCGGACACAGTACAGGAGGTGACCAGAGACTGCGGACACAGTACAGGAGGTGACCAGAGACTGCGGACACAGTACAGGAGATGACCAGAGACTGCGGACATAGTACAGGGGATAATAAGAGACTGCGGACACAGTACAGGAGATGACCAGAGACTGCGGACACAGTACAGGAGATGACCAGAGACTGCGGACACAGTACAGGAGATGACCAGAGACTGCGGACACAGTACAGGAGATGACCAGAGACTGCGGACACAGTACAGGAGATGACCAGAGACTGTGGACAGTACAGGGGATGACCAGAGACTGTGGACAGTACAGGAGATGACTGCTGACCTTTGGGGAGGGGGGGAGCGGGTACCTGAATTTGACAGGTACCCGCTGTTACTTCCGCGGAGTTGTTCTTTGATCTTACCTGTTCCTCTATCCAGCGGCGTGCTGTCTTCCCAGCTTCTGTAGTGTGGACGCTGGGCTTGACAGCCGGGTGCCCAGTGCGCATGAGCGAGAAGCGCTGCGCTTTGTGATTGGTCCGGCGGCTTCTGGGTCCTGTCATGTGTCCCAGGTGCCGCCTTACCATTCACAAAGAGCACCGCTTCTTGCGCATGCGCACTTGGCACCCGGCTGTCAAGCCAAGTGCCCACACTACAGAAGCTGGGAAGACAGCGCGCCGCTGGATAGAGGAACAGGTAAGGTCCCCCTGCAGAGCTGAGCGGCCGGCCCGGTATTCTGACACGGTGGGGGTGGAAATACCGGACCGGCCGCTCCATATTCGCTAAATAAGACGCACTGACATTTTCCTCCCTTTTTTGGGGGGAAAAAAGTGCGTCTTATGGAGTGAAAAATACGGTAACTATTTATACACAGACACTAATTTCAATTTAAAAAGGCACAGATGTGGGAAATTCACCTTTAATTGCCATTTTAACCCGTGTGTGTCACCTTGTGTGTCTGTACCAAGGCCAAACATTCCAGCGGAGGGAAACTTTTGATCCGGGCCATTGGGTGGATTTCTGTTATCATTAGGATTTAAAAAGGAGCCAAACAACTATGTGATAATAAACGGCTTCAAATCCTTAAATAAAAGACTTTTTTTTGGGCATTATCATTCATATTTTCAATATCAATGCCAAAATTTTACGAATTCTGCCAGGAGATGCAAACTTTTGAGCTAAACTGTATTTCTGGGATTTAGGTAAGCGGAATGACAAGCTTCCATGTCTGGGGCCCCCACCCATCTAGGATGCTTTACAGAAAACTCTCTTGAAAAAACAGCCAAGAGCCAATGGGTGCCAGCCCCCTCAGTATTGCTGGTGAACTGTTCCCCATCAGTTGGCCCCTACCTGGTGGGCAATGATAAGAGAAGTTGGGAGGTTTTGCTTAGGCATTTTGGGAGAAATGTATTGGAGGCAATGTAGACGGCCAAATAAAACTGAGATGTCTTTTTACTCCCAACTCCGGGAGGCTGGAAAATGCGGGTGCAGCCCCAATGCAAGTTTACATTGATTATTTAGGTCTAGGGGACTTGGTAAAGAAGATTTCATTACTTGATCCCTATCTCCTCTGCTTTTCTCCCCTGCTAGACCAGTCTCTACAGTGTCTTCTCCTGTATTGTCCAGTGGTCTAAGGTTCTGATGTCACCAAGACAAACGCAGATTCCATAACTCTGCATTAGATGTGATGATCCCAAAGGACAGTCCGCAGCATAGAGGAGTGTCATCTGCCAGGGGAGCGAAGCATGAGGTAAGCAAGAGTGCTTCTCCCTTCCCCTAGACAAAAGAAATATTTAGCACCTGCAGTGTGGGTGTAGCCCCATTGCAAGGGTTCATTTTCAGGCTTCCCAGAGTTGGGCTTTAAAGGCTCATTCATACTTGCTTTGCTCTCTGAAGAGTGATCCACTCATGGTAGCTATGCTGTCCTACTAATGGTTAGCGACAGCTAACTAACAAAACTGAGAGAAGCAGTGTTGTGTTTCATTCCAAAACTGAATTTACTTCTGTGAATTGTTCTGTAAAACTGCAAAACAGGCACATAAACTGAAGTTACAATATGCTTTTATACATGTCTCTTTACAAATTTCTTACAAACAGCTACCGTATTTTCCGGCGTATAAGACGACTGGGCATATAAGACGACCCCCTACTTTTCCTGCTAAAATTTAGTGTTTTTTGGGCTATACTCGCCGTATAAGACTACTAGAGATGAGCGAATTATTCAAAAATTCGATTCGGCTGATTCGGCGAATTCGCAGAATAAATTCGATTCGAGTCGAATATATTCGCTGCGAATTTAACTTATAAAAAGGGTGTTTCTAGGCTTCAGAGAGCCTTTATATTAGTGCAGAACACTGTACCTTTAATTTAAATGCCCTTGGAGTCTGCTGGGGAAGAGAAATAATACTGTCAGTCAGTATGACATGCAGATGAGTGCCGTCGATCTTAGAATCACCGCACACTTCACTCATTTGGGCAGTCACGGGGCCAAAACCAGAGTGTGGAGCCACAGTGTGGCGGTGGAGGCAGCAGCAATGGGAGGCCATACAGCACCCTATGAAAAAATGGAACCCACCAGCAGTGTGGGGAGACCTGAAAGTGGCACATGGCAGAGTGTGGCGATGGAGACAGCAGCAATGGGAGGCCGTACAGGGACCCATGACACACTCTGGACCTGGCAGCAGCATGAGGAGGCGGTACAGGGGCCCATGACAGATTACGGGCCTGGCAGCAGCATGAGGAGTCGGTACGGGGGCCCATGGCAGATTACGGGCCTGGCAGCAGCAATGGGAGGCCATACAGCACCCTATGACAAAATGGAACCCACCAGCAGTGTGAGGAGACCTGAAAGTGGCACATGGCAGAGTGTGGCGATGGAGACAGCAGCAATGGGAGGCCGTACAGGGACCCATGACACACTCTGGACCTGGCAGCAGCATGAGGAGGCGGTACAGGGGCCCATGACAGATTACGGGCCTGGCAGCAGCATGAGGAGTCGGTACGGGGGCCCATGGCAGATTACGGGCCTGGCAGCAGCAATGGGAGGCCGTACAGGGACCCATGACACACTCTGGACCTGGCAGCAGCATTAGGAGGCGGTACAGGGGCCCATGACAGATTACGGGCCTGGCAGCAGCATGAGGAGTCGGTACGGGGGCCCATGGCAGATTACGGGCCTGGCAGCAGCAATGGGAGGCCCGTAATCTGCCAGCACCCTATGACAAAATGGAACCCACCAGCAGTGTAAGGAGACCTGAAAGTGGCACATGGCAGAGTGTGGCGATAGAGACAGCAGCAATGGGAGGCCGTACAGGGACCCATGACACACTCTGGACCTGGCAGCAGCATGAGGAGGCGGTACAGGGGCCCATGACAGATTACGGGCCTGGCAGCAGCATGAGGAGTCGGTACGGGGGCCCATGGCAGATTACGGGCCTGGCAGCAGCAATGGGAGGCCGTA
This sequence comes from Staurois parvus, assembly GCF_062004578.1. Taxonomy (NCBI): domain Eukaryota; kingdom Metazoa; phylum Chordata; class Amphibia; order Anura; family Ranidae; genus Staurois; species Staurois parvus. The sequence goes on along the minus strand of NW_028318044.1, from coordinate 1,799,931 downwards.
CAGCGACCCATGACACACTCTGGACCTGGCAGCAGCATGAGGAGGCAGTACAGGGGCCCATGACAGATTACAGGCCTGGCAGCAGCATGAGGAGTCGGTACGGGGGCCCATGGCAGATTACGGGCCTGGCAGCAGCAATGGGAGGCCCGTAATCTGCCAGCACCCTATGACAAAATGGAACCCACCAGCAGTGTGAGGAGACCTGAAAGTGGCACATGGCAGAGTGTGGCGATGGAGAAAGCAGCAATGGGAGGCCGTACAGGGACCCATGACACACTCTGGACCTGGCAGCAGCATGAGGAGGCGGTACAGGGGCCCATGACAGATTACGGGCCTGGCAGCAGCATGAGGAGTCGGTTACGGGGGCCCATGGCAGATTACGGGCCTGGCAGCAGCAATGGGAGGCCCGTAATCTGTCAGCACCCTATGACAAAATGGAACCCACCAGCAGTGTGAGGAGACCTGAAAGTGGCACATGGCAGAGTGTGGCGATGGAGACAGCAGCAATGGGAGGCCGTACAGGGACCCATGACACACTCTGGACCTGGCAGCAGCATGAGGAGGCGGTACAGGGGCCCATGACAGATTACGGGCCTGGCAGCAGCATGAGGAGTCGGTACGGGGGCCCATGGCAGATTACGGGCCTGGCAGCAGCAATGGGAGGCCCGTAATCTGCCAGCACCCTATGACAAAATGGAACCCACCAGCAGTGTGAGGAGACCTGAAAGTGGCACATGGCAGAGTGTGGCGATGGAGACAGCAGCAATGGGAGGCCGTACAGGGACCCATGACACACTCTGGACCTGGCAGCAGCAAGAGGAGGCGGTACAGGGGCCCATGGCAGAGTGGCGAAGCGTAAGCAGCTTAAATTGAAGGCCATACAGAGGCCTATGTTAAAAATAATAACATGTTTGGGGCATGATTCATGGCGGATTTAGTCAGTTGTGTCAGGAACTGATGGTTTGAAATCCAGACTAATCCACGCCTGATTCATTTTCACAAACGTGAGTCTCTCCACACTTTGGGTGGACAGTCGTGTCCTCCGCGGAGTTACAATACCTCCTGCCGCACTAAACACGCGCTCCGATGCCACGCTACTGGCCGGGCATGACAGCCTTTCAAGGGCAAATTCAGCTAGTTGGGGCCAAAGGTCAAGTTTCGTTGCCCAGTAGTCAAGGGGATTGTCTACCTCGGTTGGCAGGGTGCTGTCCAAGTAGGCCCAAGCCTGTTGTTTGAGGTCCTGCTCCAGGTCCACCTGATGCTGCTGCTGCTGCTGCTGCTGCGGCTGGTTAGTAGTTTCCTCACTGCGCTGGTGAAGAAAGCTACTCATCATCGACTGCAGACTGAGGCAGCCGCTGCTGGTGGAGCTGCCACTGCTCCTACCACCCCACCCCTCCCCTGCTGCCATGGCAGCGGAACGCGAGCGCACAGGGCCCACAGTGTCTGAGGATGGACGTTGGCGCAGAAAGGCAGAGACCAACTGACTACATAGGTGGTTTTTATAGTACGTTATTTTGGCCTCCCTCTCAGCAGGTGTGAAAAAGGCCACCATTTTTGAACGGTAGCGAGGGTCCAACAAGGTGGACAGCCAAAAGTCATCCCTCTGTCTGATGGTTATTATTCGGCTGTCGCTACGCAAGCAACCGAGCATGCTATGGGCCATTTGTGCCAAGGAATGCGAGGGACTCCCTGCCTCCATCTCCACAGCATACTGCCACGGTGCGTCTGGGTCCTCTGTCTCCTCCTCCTCCTCTACCAGATGCTCCTGCTCCTCCACTCCTGTCCGCTGAGTGGAAAAACCACCCATTTCACTCAATAATTCCTGAGCACCAATCTCCTCCTCTACCTCCTCCTCTTCTTCCTGTCCTGCCCCCACAGGGGTCATGTGGCGTTGAGATCTGTGCGCCACGTCTACCGCACCCTGACCAGCCATTGTTAACAGCATTTGTTCCAGGACGTGCAACAGAGGAATGACGTCGTTCATCCCATAGTCCTGCCGACTCGCGAATAGCGTGGCCTCCTCAAAGGGCCTGAGCAAGCGGCAGGTGTCACGCATGAGCTGCCAATGGCTGACATCTAAGTTACACAGGGGAGTACCTTTATCCGCTTGTAACATCAGGAAATCGGTGATGGCCTTTCGCTGTTCGTAAAGGCGGTCTAACATATGTAGGGTTGAATTCCACCTTGTTGCAACGTCGCAGATCAGGCGATGCTGTGGAATTCCGTTCTGCCGCTGCAGCTCAAGGAGGGTGTGCTTTGCGGTGTAGGAATGGCTGAAATGCATGCAAAGTTTACGTGACATTTTAAGGATGTCTTGCAGTGGGATGGTGGATTTTAGGAACCGCTTGACAACCAGATTGAACACGTGAGCCATGCATGGCGCATGGCACAACCTTCCTTGACGCAGAGCAGACACCATGTTCTTTCCGTTGTCGGTCAACATGGTTCTGATTTTCAGTTTGCGCGGAGACAGCCATCTGTCGATTTCTCTGTTCATTACACTCTGAAGTTCCTCCTGTCAGGGCTCCCAGGTATGACCAGAGGTGTGTGACTGATGCAGGGAAACGCAGACTTCAGATATGTGATAAACAATACAATTTATTAACACTAACAATACAAACATAAACGCAGTGCAATACTAAACATAATACAGTGCAAACAAACCAAACCAAACCACCCACAGATAACAGTACATACAAGCAAGCGTCGTCAGGCAGGCCGGGTCAATATCAATTGGGCAGGTAGGTACAGGGGGAGCAAGCAGAGAATGGTCGGGGTCACAGGCCAGGTTCAGCAGGTAGCAAGCAGCGTAGTACAGAGGGTCAGGCAGAGGGATGGTCAGGGTCACAAGCCAGAGATCAAAACAGGTAACAAGCAGCGTAGTACAGAGGGTCAGGCAGAGGGACAGAAACAGGATGCAGGACAGATACAGGGCCCAGGACAAACACAACACCAAGGCAGAGTCTGTGGGTCTGGCCATCCCTTAAATACCCCAGCATCATCAGTTCCAGGTATTAGCTGGCTGAAAGGTTGAGTCTCTGATTGCTGGGAGCACCCGCTGGCCAGCCCTGGTACTGCAGATCAAAAGGCAGGTGAGTCCCACCATTGCTGGCCAGTCCATTCCTAACAGTACCCCCCCCCCCCAAGGAGCGGCCTCAGGACGCTCCAAACAGTCCTAGCTGGGCAAAATGTTCCACCGCCCGGGTCTGGTAACTGGCGGGATATCAAAGACTGGCACACCGGGCAGGACTCCGGGCAGCGGCACACCGGGCTGGACTCCGGGCAGAGGCACACTGGGCTGGACTCCGGGCAGAGGCACACCGGGCAGAGGCACACCGGGCAGAGGCACACCGGGCAGGACTCCGGGCAGAGGCACATCGGGCAGGACTCCGGGCAGAGGCACATCGGGCAGGACTCCGGGCAGAGGCACATCGGGCAGGACTCCGGGCAGAGGCACATCGGGCTACCAGGCGAAGCAGCAGGCAGCGGGCCACCAGGCGGAGCAGCAGGCACCGGGCCCCCGGGCGGGGCGACATGCACCGGGCCCCCGGGCGGGGCGACATGCATCGGGCCCCCGGGCGGAGCAGCAGGCACCGGGCCCCCGGGTGGAGCAGCAGGCACCGGGCCCCCGGGCGGAGCAGCAGGCACCGGGCCCCCGGGCGGGGCGACCGGGCCCCCGGGCGGGGCAGCAGGCACCGGGCCCCCGGGCGGAGCAGCAGGCACCGGGCCCCCGGGCGGGGCGACAGGCACCGGGCCCCCAGGCGGGGCGACAGGCATCGTGCCCCCAGGCGGGGCGACAGGCATCGTGCCCCCAGGCGGGGCGACAGGCATCGTGCCCCCAGGCGGGGCGGCGGGCGCCGGACCCCCAGGCGGAGCGACAGGTCTCGGGCCCTCAGGCGGAGCGGCGGGCGCCGGACCCCCAGGCGGAGCGACAGGTCTCGGGCCCTCAGGCGGAGCGGCGGGCGCCGGACCCCCAGGAGGAGCGACAGGTCTCGGGCCCTCAGGCGGAGCGGCGGGCGCCGGACCCCCAGGCGGAGCGACAGGTCTCGGGCCCTCAGGCGGAGCGGCGGGCGCCGGACCCCCAGGCGGAGAGACAGGTCTCGGGCCCTCAGGCGGAGCGGCGAGCGCCGGACCCCCAGGCGGAGCGACAGGTCTCGGGCCCTCAGGCGGAGCGGCGGGCGCCGGACCCCCAGGAGGAGCGACAGGTCTCGGACCCTCAGGCGGAGCGGCGGGCGCCGGACCCCCAGGCGGAACGACAGGTCTCGGGCCCTCAGGCGGAGCGGCGGGCGCCGGACCCCCAGGCGGAGCGACAGGTCTCGGGCCCTCAGGCGGAGCGGCGGGCGCCGGACCCCCAGGAGGAGCGACAGGTCTCGGGCCCTCAGGCGGAGCGGCGGGCGCCGGACCCCCAGGAGGAGCGACAGGTCTCGGGCCCTCAGGCGGAGCGGCGGGCGCTGGACCCCCAGGCGGAGCGACAGGTCTCGGGCCCTCAGGCGGAGCGGCGGGCGCCGGACCCCCAGGCGGAGAGACAGGTCTCGGGCCCTCAGGCGGAGCGGCGGGCGCCGGACCCCCAGGCGGAGCAACAGGTCTCGGGCCCTCAGGCGGAGCGGCGGGCGCCGGACCCCCAGGAGGAGCGACAGGTCTCGGACCCTCAGGCGGAGTGGCGGGCGCCGGACCCCCAGGCGGAACGACAGGTCTCAGGCCCCCAGGCGGGGCGGCGGGCACCGAGTCACCAGGCACAACCGTGGGCTCCGAGTCAACTGGTATGACCGCGGGCACTGGGTCAGACATTGGATCGTCTGGCTGGACAGCGGGCACTGGGTCACCAGGCATCAGGTCATTTGGCTCGACAGCGGGCACCGCGTCATCTGGCAAGGCAGTGGGCTCCGAGTCAACAGGCACGACAGTGAGCACCGGGTCATCAGGTACCGGATTGTCTGGCTCGACAGCGGGCATCGGGTCACCAGGTATGACAGCGGGCACTGGGTCACCAGGCATCAGGTCATTTGGCTCGACAGCGGGCACCGGATCAGGTACCGGATCATCTGGATCAACAGCGGGCATCGAGTCAACTGGCCTAATAGGATCGTCAGGCTGGATCAGTTCATCATGCTGGGTAGAGGCTTCAGGCCGAGTAGAGGCTTCAGGCCGAGTAGAGGCTTCAGGCCGAGTAGAGGCTTCAGGCCGAGTAGAGGCATCAGGCCGAGTAGAGGCTTCAGGCCGAGTAGAGGCATCAGGCCGAGTAGAGGCTTCAGGCCGAGTAGAGGCTTCAGGCCGAGTAGAGGCATCAGGCCGAGTAGAGGCTTCAGGCCGAGTAGAGGCATCAGGCTGAAGAGAGGCATCAGGCTGCATACAGGCATCAGGCTGAAGAGAGGCATCAGGCTGCGTACCGGCATCAGGCTGAAGAGAGGCATCAGGCTGAGTAGAGGCATCAGGCTGAGTAGAGGCTTCAGGCTGAGTAGAGGCATCAGGCTGAGTAGAGGCATCAGGCTGAGTAGAGGCATCAGGCTGAGTAGAGGCATCAGGCTGAGTAGAGGCATCAGGCTGAGTAGAGGCATCAGGCTGAGTAGAGGCTTCAGGCTGAGTAGAGGCTTCAGGCTGAGTAGAGGCTTCAGGCTGAACCACGGAAGGCAGGCTCACCGGTTTGGATACTGGCAGGATGGTATTGGTTGGAAAGAATTTTCGCTTTTTTCTGGTTTTAACTACTGGAGCACTGCAAGTAAACGCAGGTCTGCAAACGAATGGAGCAGCTGGAGACAGAGAAGAACTGGAGGATGGAACAGGAGAGGGAGCGGTTGCTACAGAGGGCTCTTTTACAGGGTTAAAGGCAGGATAGGTGCAGCGAGTGGGAACAGGGTACTGACATGCGGTAGATAGCAGGGCAGGAGGAGCTGTTGGGAATGCAGGAATAGGGTTTTGAGGAAATAGATTAGAAGCAGGACTGGGTCTTTGTAAGCTGACTGAGGCTGGGTGCAACAAGTCTGTCCATGTCTGCAGTATGGGTTGAACAAAGCTGAGCTTACACAAAGCCTGTCTGGTCAATGACTGCACTGCGTTTATACAATCTCTTAGTGTCTGTGGTGAACATGTGGAATAACGCTCCAGAAAGTAACCCACATCATCCTCTAATAACCACACCAGGGACTCTACCTGGTCTGCACTAAATGGTGGCAAAAATTCATCCCTGCATTCGGGGGAACCAGATGAAACCAACTCAGCACAAACCTCAATCAAAGGCTGCACCTCAGAGAACTCTGTGCCCTGATCTACTAGAACATGAGCGAGCCGTATACATTCTAGCAGTTCATCCCGGGTATACTCCTTCAGAGTTTGATAAGCATACTCCCTGTCATCAAACACTAGCAGATATAAATATTCAACCTCATCAAGATCCATCCTTCCCATCAACAAGCCAAGATGGCTTCCCTGTGCAGCCACTTCTGGTCAGGATTGGCCTTGGTGTAATGTCAGGGCTCCCAGGTATGACCAGAGGTGTGTGACTGATGCAGGGAAACGCAGACTTCAGATATGTGATAAACAATACAATTTATTAACACTAACAATACAAACATAAACGCAGTGCAATACTAAACATAATACAGTGCAAACAAACCAAACCACCCACAGATAACAGTACATACAAGCAAGCGTCGTCAGGCAGGCCGGGTCAATATCAATTGGGCAGGTAGGTACAGGGGGAGCAAGCAGAGAATGGTCGGGGTCACAGGCCAGGTTCAGCAGGTAGCAAGCAGCGTAGTACAGAGGGTCAGGCAGAGGGATGGTCAGGGTCACAAGCCAGAGATCAAAACAGGTAACAAGCAGCGTAGTACAGAGGGTCAGGCAGAGGGACAGAAACAGGATGCAGGACAGATACAGGGCCCAGGACAAACACAACACCAAGGCAGAGTCTGTGGGTCTGGCCATCCCTTAAATACCCCAGCATCATCAGTTCGTGTTAGCTGGCTGAAAGGTTGAGTCTCTGATTGCTGGGAGCACCCGCTGGCCAGACCTGGTACTGCAGATCAAAAGGCAGGTGAGTCCCACCATTGCTGGCCAGTCCATTCCTAACACCTCCCCTGTGTGACTACGTTCGTCAAGGCATACCAGGTGCAGCACAGCGTGACACCGTTGCGCCCTGCACATGTGATATGCCGGTCGGGTAATGGGACTTGGCACGGGGGTGGCGGCTGAGGACACGGCGGAAGAAGAGGTGGTAGAGGCGGACATCTTTGCTGGACCAAGGACGTGCAAACGTGGAGGCAAATGCGGCGTGACCTGTCCAAGTTGCTGGTGCGGCTGTGCCGGCACCACGTTCACCCAGTGGGCCGTAAATGACATGTACTGTCCCTGACCGTAGTTACAGCTCCACACGTCGTCGCTGCCGTGCACTTTGGCAGAGACCGACATGCTCAAAGACTGGCCCACCATCTCTTCTACATGTGAATGCAGGGCTGGCACTGCCTTTTTGGCGAAGAAATGCCGGCTTGGCACTCTCCACCGCGGCTCGGCACAAGCCATCATTTCTCGGAAAGGTGCTGAGTCCACCACTTGGAAAGGGAGGGACTGCAGCACCAGCAACTTGGACAGGAGGACGTTCAGCTTCTGCACCGTCGGGTGCGTGCTCGCAAACTGTTGTCTCTTGGAAACGGATTCCAAGAAAGACAGCTGACGGAATCCGTGAAGAGGAGTAGCAGGAGAAGGAGCATCTGAACGAGCGGAAGATGCCAACGAGCGACAACTCCCCTCAGCAGAGGTGTTGGAGCCTTGACTGGCTGATAGAGGGCGATTGACGTCGGGTGACGGAGCAAGTAACGGAGCGGGTGATGGAGCGGGGGCTGGGGCAGGCAGAACCGCCGTATCTTTATCACGGTTTTCCCAGGCCACCGAATGGCGACGCTGCATATGCTGACGCAACGCTGTAGTCCCAACATGGGCCCCCTGGCCACGCTTGACTTTCTGGCCACATAGTCGACATACGGCTACGTTTACTTCCTCGGGCGGCTTGACGAAAAATTGCCACACCGCCAAGTAGGAAACTTTGCCCCCGCTACTCCTCACTGGCTGACTGCTACTTCCTCCGTGCACACCGGCACCACTACTGGCCGTGGTGGTAGGCTGCAGTGGAGCTGGTGCTCTACTCCGTTGCCGTTTGCCTCCACTGACACTGCTGCGACCCTGCTGCCTCCTGGACAACCCACCGACTGTTTTGCTCGCTGCCAAGCTGGCACCCTCTTCTCCTGATGATGCGGAAGCAATAGCCTGATGACGAGGAGGCTGCCAAGTGCGATCAGCCTCATCATCATCAATTAGGGTCTCCGCCTCACTACTAACCCCCTCGGCTGCGTGTGGGTCAGGAGACAGACCTGTCTCTAGACCGGCTACCGAGCCACTCTCCTCGCCAGTACTTCTTCGCCTGGCTGCTGAAGAGACGGATGTCTCCCCCCGTTCCTGACCGCCCTCTGTTAGCTCTTCCTCACTGTACAGTGGGGCTGAGCCCACAGCATGCGATACTTCGCTTGGTGAGGGAACACCAAAGGACAGGGGCAGGTAGAGGACACGTGATTTCAGTGGGCTTGCTCCCGGGCCATGCCAACTAACGGTTGTGTCTGACGTACCCACCGACCGTTGGCTGTAGGTGTCAGAGGTGACCTGGGAAGAGGAAGACGACCGAGCCAACCAATCGATGACGGCAGGGTTGTCGGTGGAGACACGACCGCTGGATGACACCGGGAGCACTGGCCTCTGGCTGCGACTAGTGCTGCCTCGACCCCTTCCTCTGCTGCCACGTCTGCTCGCTCCTGAAACATTGCCTCCTCTGCCACTCCTCTGCGTGTTGTCTGACATACTCTTTAATTCAACGATTCTGTGTCCCTGAGTAACGATTCTGTGTCCCTGAGTAACAATTCTGTGTCCCTGAGTAACGATTCTGTGTCCCTGAGTAACAATTCTGTGTCCCTGAGTAACGATTCTGTGTCCCTCAGTAACGATTCTGTGTCCCTGAGTAACGATTCTGTGTCCCTGAGTAACAATTCTGTGTCCCTGAGTAACGATTCTGTGTCCCTCAGTAACGATTCTGTGTCCCTGAGTAACGATTCTGTGTCCCTGAGTAACAATTCTGTGTCCCTCAGTAACAATTCTGTGTCCCTGAGTAACAATTCTGTGTCCCTGAGTAACGATTCTGTGTCCCTGAGTAACGATTCTGTGTCCCTGAGTAACGATTCTGTGTCCCTGAGTAACGATTCTGTGTTCCTGAGTAACAATTCTGTGTCCCTGTGTAACGATTCTGTGTCCCTGAGTAACGATTCTGTGTCCCTGAGTAAGTATTCTGTGTCCCTCAGTAACGATTCTGTGTTCCTGAGTAACGATTCTGTGTCCCTGAGTAACAATTCTATGTCCCTGAGTAACGATTCTGTGTCCCTGAGTAACGATTCTGTGTCCCTGAGTAACAATTCTGTGTCCCTCAGTAACTATTCTGTGTCCCTCAGTAACAATTCTGTGTCCCTGAGTAACGATTCTGTGTCTGTCCCTGAGTAACGATTCTGTGTCCCTCAGTAATGATTCTGTGTCCCTCAGTAACAATTCTGTGTCCCTGAGTAACAATTCTGTGTCCCTGAGTAACAATTCTTTGTCCCTCAGTAACGATTCTGTGTCCCTGAGTAACAATTGTGTCCCTGAGTAACAATTCTGCGTCCCTGAGTAACGATTCTGCGTCCCTGAGTAACGATTCTGTATCCCTGAGTAACGATTCTGTGTCCCTGAGTAACGATTCTGTGTCCCTGAGTAACGATTCTGTGTCCCTCAGTAACGATTCTGTGTCCCTGAGTAACAATTCTGTGTCCCTGAGTAACAATTCTGTGTCCCCGAGTAACAATTCTGTGTCCCTGAGTAACGATTCTGTGTCCCTCAGTAACAATTCTGTGTCCCTGAGTAACAATTCTGTGTCTGTCCCTGAGTAACAATTCTGTGTCCCTGAGTAACAATTCTGTGTCTGTCCCTGAGTAACAATTCTGTGTCCCTGAGTAACAATTCTGTGTCCCTGAGTAACGATTCTGTGTCCCTGAGTAACAATTCTTTGTCCCTGAGTAACAATTCTATGTCTGTCCCTGAGTAACAATTCTGTGTCTGTCCCTGAGTAACAATTCTGTGTCCCTGAGTAACAATTCTGTGTCCCTCAGTAACGATTCTGTGTCCCTCAGTAACAATTCTGTGTCCCTGAGTAACAATTCTGTGTCTGTCCCTGAGTAACAATTCTGTGTCCCTGAGTAACAATTCTGTGTCCCTCAGTAACGATTCTGTGTCCCTGAGTAACGATTCTGTGTCCCTGAGTAACAATTCTGTGTCCCTGAGTAACGATTCTGTGTCCCTGAGTACCAATTCTGTGTCCCTGAGTAACAATTCTGTGTCCCTGAGTAACGATTCTGTGTCCCTGAGTACCAATTCTGTGTCCCTGAGTACCAATTCTGTGTCCCTGAGTAACGATTCTGTGTCCCTGAGTAACGATTCTGTGTCCCTCAGTAACAATTCTGTGTCCCTGAGTAACAATTCTGTGTCCCTGAGTAACAATTCTGTGTCCCTGAGTAACGATTCTGTGTCCCTCAGTAACGATTCTGTGTCCCTGAGTAACGATTCTGTGTCCCTGAGTAACAATTCTGTGTCTGTCCCTGAGTAACGATTCTGTGTCCCTCAGTAACAATTCTGTGTCCCTCAGTAACAATTCTGTGTCCCTCAGTAACAATTCTGTGTCCCTGATTAACGATTCTGTGTCCCTGAGTAACGATTCTGTGTCCCTGAGTAACGATTCTGTGTCCCTGAGTAACGATTCTGTGTCCCTCAGTAACAATTCTGTGTCCCAGAGTAACAATTCTGTGTCCCTGAGTAACAATTCTGTGTCCCTGAGTAACAATTCTGTGTCCCTGAGTAACGATTCTGTGTCCTTCAGTAACAATTCTGTGTCCCTGAGTAACAATTCTGTGTCTGTCCCTGAGTAACAATTCTGTGTCCCTGAGTAACAATTCTGTGTCCCTGAGTAACGATTCTGTGTCCCTCAGTAACAATTCGGTGTCCCTGAGTAACAATTCTGTGTTTGTCCCTGAGTAACAATTCTGTGTCCCTGAGTAACAATTCTGTGTCCCTGAGTAACAATTCTGTGTCCTTCAGTAACGATTCTGTGCCCCTCAGTAACAATTCTGTGTCCCTGAGTAACAATTCTGTGTCCCTGAGTAACAATTCTGTGTCTGTCCCTGAGTAACAATTCTGTGTCCCTGAGTAACAATTCTGTGTCCCTGAGTAACAATTCTGTGTCCCTGAGTAACGATTCTGTGTCCCTGAGTAACGATTCTGTGTCCCTCAGTAACGATTCTGTGTCCATCAGTAACAATTCTGTGTCCCTGAGTAACAATTCTGTGTCCCTGAGTAACAATTCTGTGTCCCTCAGTAACAATTCTGTGTCCCTGAGTAACGATTCTGTGTCCCTGAGTAACGATTCTGTGTCCCTCAGTAACAATTCTGTGTCCCTGAGTAACAATTCTGTGTCTGTCCCTGAATAACAATTCTGTGTCCCTGAGTAACGATTCTGTGTCCCTGAGTAACAATTCTGTGTCCCTGAATAACAATTCTGTGTCCCTGAGTAACAATTCTGTGTCCCTGAGTAACGATTCTGTGTCCCTGAGTAACGATTCTGTGTCCCTGAGTAACAATTCTGTGTCTGTCCCTGAGTAACGATTCTGTGTCCCTGAGTAACAATTCTGTGTCCCTGAGTAACGATTCTGTGTCCCTAAGTAACGATTCTGTGTCCCTAAGTAACGATTCTGTGGCCCTAAAGTCTCTGAGGCCCTAACTCTGTCCCTAATACAGACAGGTCTGTCTCTCTTGAATGACCGGAGGCTAATGGAGAATTCTAAGATGGCCGCGATTTATAGCTCCACCATTACACAGTGCTGGCTGGCTGGCTGCTGATTGGCTAATGCGATCACATGTCATGAATGAATGCATTATGGGTCAGCGCGCCTTGTCTGCGCGCCTTCCCAGAGATCTTCGCTCCGTCGCCACACATGTCGCCGCCATTTTTGGGAAAATTCGATTCGCGCATCCGAAGTTTGCTAATTTTCGGATTCGGCGCGAATCGAATATTTCCTAATCTTCGAAACGAATTCCACTTCGTCATGTTCGATTCGCTCATCTCTAAAGACTACCCCTCTTCCAATGCACACCAGTGGGAGGAATAGTGCCCCATCATTGGTGTCAGTGGGAGGAATAGTGCCCCATCATTGGTGTCAGTGGGAGGAATAGTGCCCCATCATTGGTGTCAGTGGGAGGAATAGTGCCCCATCATTGGTGTCAGTGGGAGGAATAGTGCCCCATCATTGGTGTCAGTGTGAGGAATAGTGCCCCATCATTGGTATCAGTGGGAGGAATAGTGCCCCATCATTGGTATCAGTGGGAGGAATAATGCCCCATCATTGGTATCAGTGGGAGGAATTGTGCCCCATCATTGGTATTAGTGGGAGGAATAGTGCCCCATCATTGGTGTCAGAGCGACGAATCGTGCCACATCATTGGTGTCAGTGGGAGGAATAGCACCCCATCATTGGTGTCAGTGGGAGGAATAGCACCCCATCATTGGTGTCAGTGAGAGGAATCGTGCCCCATCATTGGTATCAGTGGCAGGAATAGTGCCCCATCATTAGTATCAGTGAGAGGAATAGTACCCCATCTTTGGTGTCAGTGGGAGGAATAGTGTCCCAACATTGGTGTCAGTGGGAGGAATGGTGTCCCATCATTGGTGTCAGTGGGGGGTGGAATAGTGCCCCATCATTGGTGTCAGTGGGGGGGGGAATAGTGCTCCATCATTGGTGTCAGTGGGAGGAATAGTGCCCCATCATTGGTGTCAGTGGGAGGAATAGTGCCCCATCATTGGTGTCAGTGGGAGGAATAGTGCCCCATCATTGGTGTCAGTGTGAGGAATAGTGCCCCATCATTGGTATCAGTGGGAGGAATAGTGCCCCATCATTGGTGTCAGTGGGAGGAATAGTGTCCCATCATTGGTATCAGTGGAAGGAATAGTGCCCCATCATTGGTATCAGTGGGAGGAATAGTGCCCCATCATTGGTATCAGTGGGAGAAATAATGCCCCATCATTGGTATCAGTGGGAGGAATAGTGTCCCATCATTGGTATCAGTGGGAGGAATAGTGCCCCATCATTGGTATCAGTGGGAGGAATAGTGCCCCATCATTGGTATTAGTGGGAGGAATAGTGCCCCATCATTGGTGTCAGTGGGAGGAATAGTGCCCCATCATTGGTATTAGTGGGAGGAATAGTGCCCCATCATTGGTGTCAGAGAGACGAATCGTGCCACATCATTGGTGTCAGTGGGAGGAATAGCACCCCATCATTGGTGTCAGTGGGAGGAATAGCACCCCATCATTGGTGTCAGTGAGAGGAATCGTGCCCCATCATTGGTATCAGTGGCAGGAATAGTGCCCCATCATTAGTATCAGTGAGAGGAATAGTGCCCCATCTTTGGTGTCAGTGGGAGGAATAGTGTCCCAACATTGGTGTCAGTGGGAGGAATGGTGTCCCATCATTGGTGTCAGTGGGGGGGGGGAATAGTGTTCCATCATTGGTGTCAGTGGGGGGGAGGAATAGTGCCCCATCGTTGGTGTCAGTGGGAGGAATAGTGCTCCATCATTGGTATCAGTGACACCAATGATGGGGCACTATTCCTCCCACTGATACCAATTACACTTGCTGACCCTGTTCTAGTATGGTGCTGCGGCAGCCAGCATATGTGGTTGCAGCAGTACCTCTACACTGCACACTTACCGGCTGCTCCTTCACTCGATTTTCGTGGGGCCGCTCGGCTCCGCCCCCTCGCCGGTGATTGGCCGCCTGTGTGCCTTTCCTTAGCTACAGTTCTGGCGGCCAATCACCGGTGAGGAGGCGGAGCCGAGCAGCCGCGCGAACATCCAGTGGCCGAACTGAAGGAGCAGCCGCACTTCCTGGACCGGATCGTCGTGGGACCGGAGCCAGGTAAGAAACAGCAGCCCCTGCCCACCCCTGTACTTAGTATCCCTTCCGTTGGAAGGGGGGGCGGCGGTGGCACCGCGCCGCCCCCCTAAAAAGTGTCAGTATGCCGTATACTGGCGTATAAGACGACCCCTGACTTTTGAGAAGATTTTCAAGGGGTAAAATGTCGTCTTATACGCCTTGAAAATCTTCGTCTTATACCTACAAAAAGTCGTCTTATACCTACAAATCACATCAAATACACTGAAATGCGATCTAGGTGTATATATGACTTTAACAAACACAATGAATAAACCTATAGGCATATGTGTATGAAAGGGAGAAAGGAGGCCTCCACTAGTGTGTTCCTCTGGAAGCTAAAGTGTAAGTGCAGTGGAGGATGGAAAATCTTTATGTTTAAAAAGCATGAGACACTTCCTGTTCTTTATTGATAAAAGTTTAAAAAAAGGGTGCAGTTTCAATGAATACCCAATAGATGACTCCTTACTCAACACAATGATGTGAATACAGAACAGTAGCCAATCAGCTTCACACTTTAGCTTGTTCAGTTAAAGTGGAGTTCCACCCAAAAAGGGAAGTTCCGCTTTAATTATTGGTCCTCCGCTCCCCATTAAGTGTTGGCACCTTTGGGGAGCAGGTACCCGAAATTGACAGGTACCTGCTCCCACTTCCACTGCGATCGCCTAGGCGACAGAAGCGGAAGTTTTCTTCCTACCCTCCCTTCCCGTAGTCTTGTGGGACACGTGATAGGTCCCAGAAGAGGATGGGGCCATTCAGGAACCGCAGCGCTACTCGTGAAACGAGCTGTGGTGGGGGCACCGTGGGATCGTGGGACAAGTGAGTGGCTGTTTCTTAAAACAGTTTTTGTAGCTGCTAACTTAATTTTTTAGAGCGTTAGTGGAACTCTGCTTTAAGCTTTGGCAATAAAACCTGGAAGCTGATTGGCTTCTAGGCAGAACTGTACCGGATTATGTACTCTCCAGTAAGTCTTCAGTCACACCGAATCTGACTTTGAAATCATATGACTTCACTTGAATTCGAACAATTTCAAAGTTGGATGTCAGTCTGACTTCAGGTGCGACTTGGAAGACATCTGTGCGACTTCATGCACGGATGTCTACGCAAGTCTCACCTGAACTTGCAAAAACTAGTGCGTGAAGTACCTTCAAATTTAGTGCGACCCTGTGGGTTCTTCTTTGTATCCCGAACAATTCTTCTGCTGACTCTCCAGGAGCCAGCACTAATAGACAACTCCTTCAACAGTAGATCCCTTCCAGCAACAACTTACTCCCCAGCAACAACAGATCTCCTATCAGCAACAATTGACTCCCCAGTAACAACAGATCTCTCATCAGCAATAATAGACTCCCCAGTAACAACAGATCTCCCATCAGCAACAATTGACTCCCCAGCAACAACAGATCTCCCATCAGCAACAATTGACTCCCTAGTAACAACAGATCTCTCATCAGCAACAATTGACTCCCTAGTAACAACAGATCTCTCATCAGCAACAATTGACTCCCTAGTAACAACAGATCTCTCATCAGCAACAATTGACTCCCTAGTAACAACAGATCTCTCATCAGCAGACTTCCCCAGCAACATTAGACCACCATGCAAAAATAAATTCCCTCCAGTGACAATAGATCCCCCAGCAGCCAGCATCAACAGACCCTCCAACACACCCCAGCACCCCTTGCTTTTACACACATTCAGTGCTGGAGGTGCCAGAACGGCATTACCCCGTGTTCCAGCTGAAAAAAAGCCCTGGTGTTCATTAATTTTATTGGCTAGAATAATCATTTATTCCGGTTACTGAAAAGAATTGATGCTCAAGCGTTAATTGTGCCTATCCGGATCTAGCCTGTCCGATGTGGGGGTGCAGAAAAGAATGTCAGAGGGGCAGCAAATAGGAGGTCGGCAGGGCAGAAGACAGGGGTCACTGCTGGCAGGGCAGAGGACAGGGGTCACTGCTGACAGGGCAGAGGACAGGGGTCACTGCTGACAGGGCAGAGGACAGGGGTCACTGCTGACAGGGCAGAGGACAGGGGTCATTGTTCCTTCTTCCATCACACAGTGATGTGCACACAGTCTGGGCACAGGCAGCAGAGCTCTTCCACCCCACACAGTGCCTAACTGAGATCAGTATAGTGTCAGTCAAGGACAGTATAGTGTCAATGGGGGGTGGTAAAGTATCAGTTTAGGGTGGTATTGTGTCAATTTAGGGCAGTATAGTGGAAGGTTAGGGTAGTGTAGTGGCAGGTTAGGGTAGTATAGTGGTAGGTTAGGGTAGTATAGTGGCAGGTTAGGGTAGTATAGTGGTAGCATAGTGACAGGTTAGGGCAGTATAGTGGCAGGTTAGGGTAGTATAGTGGCAGGTTGAACCAAGGGACTGTGCTTGGAGGTGGGTAAGGGGTCGAACCAAGGGACTGTGCTCGGAGTGGGTAGGGGGTCGAACCAAGGGACTGTGCTTGGAGGTGGGTAGGGGATCGAACCAAGGGACTGTGCTTGGAGGTGGGTAAGGGGTCGACTCAAAAGACTGTGCTCGGAGGTGGGTAGGGGGTCGAACCAAGGGACTGTGCTTGGAGGTGGGTAAGGGGTCGACTCAAAAGACTGTGCTCGGAGGTGGGTAGGGGGTCGAACCAAGGGACTGTGCTTGGAGGTGGGTAGGGGGTCGAACCAAGGGACTGTGCTTGGAGGTGGGTAGGGGGTCGAACCAAGGGACTGTGCTCGGAGGTGGGTAGGGGGTCGAACCAAGGGACTGTGCTTGGAGGTGGGTAGGGGGTCGAACCAAGGGACTGTGCTCGGAGGTGGGTAAGGGGTCGAACCAAGGGACTGTGCTCGGAGGTGGGTAAGGGGTCGAACCAAGGGACTGTGCTCGGAGGTGGGTAAGGGGTCGAACCAAGGGACTGTGCTCGGAGGTGGGTAGGGGGTCGAACCAAGGGACTGTGCTCGGAGGTGGGTAGGGGGTCGAACCAAGGGACTGTGCTCGGAGGTGGGTAGGGGGTCGAACCAAGGGACTGTGCTCGGAGGTGGGTAGGGGGTCGAACTAAGGGACTGTGCTCGGAGGTGGGTAAGGGGTCGAATCAAGAGACTGTGCTCGGAGGTGGGTAGGGTATCGAACCAAGGGACTGTGCTTGGAGGTGGGTAAGGGGTCGAACCAAGGGACTGTGCTCGGAGGTGGGTAAGGGGTCGAACCAAGGGACTGTGCTCGGAGGTGGTTAAGGGGTCAAACCAAGGGACTGTGCTTGGAGGTAGGTAAGTGGTCGAACCAAGGGACTATGCTCGGAGGTGGGTAGGGGGTCGAACCAAGGGACTGTGCTCGGAGGTGGGTAGGGGGTTGAACCAAGGGACTATGCTCGGAGGTGAGTAGGGGGTCAAACCAAGGGACTGTGCTCGGAGGTGGGTAGGGGGTCGAACCAAGGGATTGTGTTCGGAGGTGGGTAGGGGCTCGAACTAAGGGACTGTACTCGGAGGTGGGTAAGGGGTCGAATCAAGAGAATGTGCTCGGAGGTGGGTAGGGGGTCGAACCAAGGGACTGTGCTCGGAGGTGCGTAGGGGGTCGAACCAAGGGACTGTGCTCGGAGGTGGGTAGGGGGTTGAACCAAGGGACTGTGCTCGGAGGTGGATAGGGGGTCGAACCAAGGGACTGTGCTCGGAGGTGGGTAGGGGGTCGAACCAAGGGACTGTGCTTGGAGGTGGGTAGAGGGGTGGAGACAAGAAGTGATTCAGAAGGTGGGAGTTCCTGCACCTATTCCCTGAGAAAAAAAGCCCTGCTGGTGAGTGTATATCATTACCCCATTGAAGTATTGTTTCAGAGTCAGGGCTGTCCTTTCCATGGTTTTCTTGATGATCTGTTCGATGTTTTTGGTAGGTGTCTGTGGTGGAGATGGAATTTTCACCCAAGCTACTAAACACCCCCCACTATATGCAGCAATAAAAACCTGACAGGTGTTCTAATCCCTCTCTACTCTATCCAAATATAAAACAAAAAACAAGTTCTGTCTTTGGTTATACTTGAAGGAATTCTTAGTACTGTTCATATTTATGAATAGATGTGCCTGGTCTGAATAGAACTTCTGCATGCTACTTAATTAGAGACCGGCACATTTTGATTTAAAACCTTTTCCAGCAGATATTGCTTCCAGCTTGCCTGCCAGCAGGGGCAATCGTTGCTCCAACTCTGAGTCCCGTAAATAAATCAGTAGATCTAACACATGCAAATCAAAGTAACAATAAAAAAAAATGGAACAACTATTTTATATATTTCCAGATTACTATTGCTGTAATATAAACAGACACTATTCCTAATATAGGTTTCAATTGGCGTTGGTGATGCAGTATTGGCATTGGTGATGCAGTATTGGCGTTGGTGATGCAGTATTGGCGTTGGTAATGCAGTATTGGCATTGGTGATGCAGTATTGGCGTTGGTGATGCAGTATTGGCGTTGGTAATGCAGTATTGGCGTTGGTGATGCAGTATTGGCATTGGTGATGCAGTATTGGCGTTGGTGATGCAGTACTGGCGTTGGTAATGCAGTATTGGCATTGGTAATGCAGTATTGGCGTTGGTAATGCAGTATTGGCATTGGTGATGCAGTATTGGTGTTGGTAATGCAGTATTGGCATTGGTGATGCAGTATTGGCGTTGGTGATGTTGTATTGGCATTGGTGATGCAGTATTGGCGTTGGTAATGCAGTATTGGCATTGGTGATGCAGTATTGGCGTTGGTGATGCAGTATTGGCATTGGTGATGCAGTATTGGCGTTGGTAATGCAGTATTGGCATTGGTGATGTAGTATTGGCATTGGTGATGCAGTATTGGCATTGGTGATGCAGTATTGGCATTGGTGATGCAGTATTGGCGTTGGTAATGCAGTATTGGCATTGGTGATGTAGTATTGGCATTGGTGATGCAGTATTGGCGTTGGCGATGCAATATTGGCATTGGTGATGCAGTATTGGCATTGGTGATGTAGTATTGGCATTGGTGATGCAGTATTGGTGTTGGTGATGCAGTATTGGCATTGGTGATGCAGTATTGGTGTTGGTGATGCAGTATTGGCATTGGTGATGCAATATTGGTGTTGGTGATGCAGTATTGGCGTTGGTGATGCAGTATTGGCGTTGGTAATGCAGTATTGGCATTGGTGATGTAGTATTGGCATTGGTGATGCAGTATTGGTGTTGGTAATGCAGTATTGGCATTGGTGATGCAGTATTGGCGTTGGTAATGCAGTATTGGCATTGGTGATGTAGTATTGGCATTGGTGATGCAGTATTCGTATCTTAATATGTTCTAAATTAAGACAAAAGAAAATATGGGCTGTTTATATCAAGGTCAGATACATCTGTTCACCACAGGTGCCCATTGGGCTTTGGTGACACATGTTCAACTTGTGGCCAATATACGTAAGTACACGGGGGTCCTCACACACCCACCACTCAATGTCCTCCTAATCAGGTTTGGAATTTAAATGAATTATTTAAACATCTTTAAATGATCATGCATGCATATGTGAGTTATAAGGTATAGCCAACATAGTGTGTGTTACGGCTCACAGCTGTGCAAATCATTTCTAAAAGATGTTTTAATAAAAATAAGTTTTATGATTTACTATAGCTTGGTGTTTGAGAAATGGCTGACAAGGTATTTGATTCTCAGAAAACGGTTATGGCTTCTGCGTTGGCCAGTGGGAGGGAAGAGCAGATTTCCAGATACTCCATTCTGTTCCTTCTCTTCTGTAGAAGATGAAAGGGGTTCTATGGGCTTAGAGATGATTGAAGAGTATAATAAGTGCAATGACGAGGTCTTCAGGCAGCTGGACAGACTTTGAATGCACCCACTGCCAATGACTGTCATTGGTGCCCATGACAATGTCTCGCTAAAACTAGCTAATGAAAGAGTGGATCTTTACCACTGCAGAAAAGGAATGAGCTAATCAATTAGCGCATTTTGGAACCTGCAATGGACCTGGTCGTTTGACTGGCAAATATTGTTCACTTGGAAAATGGTCTGCTGCTCTACCTTGTGCTGTTAGTCTAACACTGGGACCTTGATGATAGGAGGAAAGAGCAGAGAAAACAGAGGGATGGTGTGTAGCACTACTCCTTAGGAGTTGCTGAGTATTTGGGTCCCTTTATAGTCCTGCACAGCCAGGTAACACACATTTTTCACAGACTTTGCACACAAGAGAAAGTAAAGAGTCCTTGAGCTTTTTGCTTGGATTTTATTAAGGGGTTTTAAACTTGGATGGGGTGCAGGGGTATATGAGATGCCCAGGGTTTTTGAAAACTGAGGACTGAACTTCTAAGTCCATTAGACAAAAATTCTCTTCTTGGAGAGCTAGCCAGCCTCTCCTGGCATACCTCCTCAGACCCCAGATGAAATCTCTTCACCCAGCTGCCTGAGGGAATCCTTGGGCAAGAGGTCCAGAACCTGCCATTTAGAATCACTAGTCCCAGATGGGAGCTAGTCAGGTTTCCCATCAGAATGCCCTCTCCCCTTATTTTGCCCAAGGTGTGTGGGATTACTCACTCAGTCCTCTCCTGCATGCTTGTGGGTTGGTTGCTGCCTTTAGGCCTTACACTAGGCTGGCCCTTTCCCTGCTTCCCAGGTTGTCCTTTCTCAGGGGACAATTGAGGATGAGTGATTCTCCCTTTCAGCTCCTCCACCTGTAGATAGGCCCCTCTCCTGGACTCCCTCCCAGGATCCTCACTCCATCTTCCACCTGAACTGTTCTGCCTCTGAGCAGGCTGTGTCACTCTTATGGACTGTCCTGGCCCCATGCCAAGCCTCCTGTTGGGGATTGGCTAGAATCCCTCAAGAGTGCAGACCAGATCCTCTTCACCCCCACCCATTAAGCTCAAGAGACTCCTCCAAGTCTCTAGATCAGAGGGAGGTGTCAGGGAACTGCTCTGCAGAGCCTTTCAGCCCTGAACCAATTTTGACCCTGCTAACTATCACACCCAGCTGCTACTTAGCCTCTAACTAAAAATTGAACTGTAGCTCTCCCTGGCTATCTTGAGTGGCGCTACACAAGCAGGGGCGGACTGACCATTTGGAAACTTGGCCACTGCCCGAGGGCCTGGGGTCAGTAGGGGGGCCCCATGAGATGCCCCTGGTACCTTTTTCATAGGCTTTTTTGAGTTTGGGCAAGGACACAGGGGCCCCATGATCCCCTATTGCCCGGGGGCCCCATGAGTTGTCAGTCCGCCCCTGTACACAAGGAACAGTGTACCATATAATGCCCTCCACTCAGGGTTTCAGGAACAAGATTTTTGCCTTGTGGGTGACTGGAGTCTTTATTCTGCAATCTTCTAGTGTAGCCCTGTAACCTCTCAAGAAAGTTTCTTAAGCTACGCAACAATTGATATTCTTCATCCTTTTAGCAGCCAAGCTCACCATTGCTGGGTTTTGGAAGAAGGTTTCTAGAAGATCCAGTGCATTATGACCCATGAGAAAAGTGCCAGCATCATACTAATCTCCCAAAAGCGATTTGAAAAAATTTGGGCCATGGGCCAGTTTTATGCACATTGACTTATATATAACTTTTGTTGTGTCTTGGGTAATCTAGCCCTTGATGGTACCATCCCTCGGATCTCCCTCCCCCTTTCTCTTTTCTTCTCCTCTGTTGACCTCTCTCTTACCCTCTTCTTTTTTAGAGTCAGTGTATTGATTGTTATATGATCTAGCAATACAGTCATTGTCCCCCAGATCAGACGTTAGCTCTACAGTGATCTCCTTAAATATATGTAGCTTTTTGGAACATGAGAACACCTGGGGAACTCAAGAGTAGAGTGCCTTTAGCGTATGTTGATAGTGTATCGCTGAACTGGTATTCTGGCCTTCAGAGCTGGATCTGTGTAACAATCTTTTTTTTCCTTTTAGTATGGTTGTTTTCTCTATTCAGTAAAACATATTGAAACAAAAAATCAAAGCAAATCCTGTACTGTTTCATTCTGCTGTAATACGACAGTGCTGCTGTAAAGTAACCAGGCCATCAATGTTATGTTTATCTAGGGTGACTGCCCCCATGGTGCTTAGCTCAAACAACGTCAAATTTATGACCACACTTGGACTGAAGGTTGTTGATTTGCATAAATTTAAACAATTTAAAATGAAGTTCTAAACAGGAAATCCTGCATCCTTTGTCATTGCGGAGACAGTAAACAGTCCTTGAGCTTGGTTTTTTAGGGGCATTGAACTTGGATGGGATTGAGGAGTGTGTGGGATGCCCAACGGAATGGCAACTGAGGACAACTCCTTAGCAACTATGTACAACTCTCCATACAGCCAAAAGGGATTTCTTCCTGAAGAGCACTCCAGCCTCTCCAGATTTACCACCCCAGACTCAAGATGAATCCTCTTCTCATCCAGCAGTACTGTGTGAATCCCTGGGCAAGGGGACCCAGAATCTGTCTCCTTAGATCAAAGAGTCCCAGATGGGACTAGTCAGGTTTGCCACCCGAATGCCCTTTCCTCTTATCCAGCCCAGAGGGTGTAAGAATACACACTCTTCCTCTCCTGTGAGCTTGTTGGGTTGGTGGCTGCCTTCAGGCCTTCTGCCGGGCTAACTCTTTCCCTGCTGCACAGGTGGTTCTCTTTTAGGGGACTCCTGAGGTTTAGCAATCTTCCTTTCCAGCAACGGTGCCTGGAAGTAGGCCTCTTCCCACTGGGCCCCCTCTCTAGCTCCTGCATCTCAACCTCTCACTTCATCTTCCCCCCAAACTCTCCTGCTGCTGAGCATGCTCAGTCATACTTAAAGGATGCCCAGGCTCCATGCCAAGCCTCCTGCTTGGGAATTGGCCAGGGTAATCTAAGTGTGCAGGCCAGCCCTTCCTCATCCCCGCCCACTAGAATCTTTTATAATTCTAGAATCTTCTCCAAGTTTCTAGAGCAGGGGGAGGTATCAAAGAACTGACCTGCAGAGCCCTCAGCCCTGACCTAAATTTGATCCAGTGTCTCATGCCCAGGCTGTTACTCAGCCTTTCTAAATAAAAAAATATAACTAGCTCCCCCTGGCTTACTAGGAGGGTGCTACAGACGTAATCAGTGTATTATATTTCTTCATTGTACAGTCGATGATTTATTTTTATGACTTCCTATGGTGGTATAAATAAACTAAGCTTCCAGTAACAGTCAGGATGGAATATGCCATTTATTAGCTTTTATATCACAAATTATCAGTCACCTGTCCCACATAGGGTTTCTATCCATTTAAATGCATGTGCCTCCACTGTGAGGACTCTCTAGATTTATAGAGTTAGGACCACAGATACTCAGGGTGCCGTGACGTGGCTCTGTGGCTTACGTATGTATTTGCAAATGTGTGCTAACTAAACCCCTGTTTTTAAACGCATGTTTCTAGATAGGTTAATTTGGTCTTTGATAGTTGGCCAACTGGCTGGCAGATTGAACTGGCTTTTCTTATCCCCCTCTGCTGATAAGTTATACATATCCATGTTCCTTGCCGACAATAGCCGTGATTAGACTGGGGTAGGCTGGCAAGTGGAACTGGATATTTCTATTTTTTGAATCTTTCACATAGTGACGCCCTCCATGTTCACTGTTTAAAAAGCCAGTTATAGACCTGGGCAGGTGATCAGTTTTTTTTTTTTTTACCTGTCCCACATAGCCTATATATGTAGGTCTGTTATGAAGGATAAAAGGGTGATTCTAAATGCAGTATGTAAGATCAATTTATTATTTAAAAGCAAATAAACCACTCACATGTAATAGAATAAAACGCACATATCATACGCTCTGTTGCCATAATTCAGAAACACAGGCAGTGCAAAGATGAAAGGGAGCAGAAACCCCCAAAAAGAGAAAATATACAAGCTCTGGAGCCGATCTGACAGCAAGGAAACTGATGGTGACGTCACATTCCAGGAGGGTATGGCTAAACATTTCAGGACAGTAATGCCTCTTTCTCAAGCCTTGAAATGCGTAGCCATGCCCCCATCCTGCTTCCCAGTATGTAACTTTGTTGGCCAAGTTCCCACGCTGTCAGATAGACTCCAGATGTTGTATGTTCTCTCTTATTGGCGTTTTTTTTTTCTTTTAACTGACCAGAGTTCCTCTTTAATATTAGGTTAGAGCATAATAAGTTCGCTAGTAAATTAATAGTCTGGTGAAGTCACAGAAGCTGGCATTTTCACCCAATAGGTCTCAATGGCCTTAAAGTTTTACTAAAGGCAGAATTTCTAAAAAATAAAATAACAAACATGTTATACTCACCTGCTCTGTGCAGTGGTATTGCACAGAGTGGTCCGATCCTCCTTTTCTTGAAGATCCTGGCTCCTCCTCTTCTTTGTGAGGAAATGCTGCTTTCTTGCTCCCAACCTGTGTGTCTACAGAGCCGCACTCCATAGACACACACAGCAGGATTTAGCCCCACCTTCTCTTCACCACACTTGATTGACAGCAGCAAGAGCCAATGGCTCCTGCTGTTGTTTGAGTCCCTGTGTGAAGAGGAAGCGAGGAGAGTAGAGATGCACCCAAGCACAGCGCTGATCTCTTCTCCCTTCTCTTCCCCTTCACACAGGGTAGGGGGAGCACAGGGAATTTAAAAAGGGGTTTTACCTTAATGTAAGCAATGCCTTGTGGGGGTCTGTGTGGGGGGCTTATTTAACAAGGGGGTTGCCAGATCCCCCCCCCCCCCATAAGAATGAGTATTGGGTACATGGTACCGCAACTCATTCACAAATACAAAAAGTGCACTGATTGATGATTAGGATCAGCATGCCTAAGTCTAAGGCAGACTGTGATGTAAGGGGGCTATGTTGGGGACCCTAATCTATGGAGGGACTGTGATGGGGACCCTGATGTAAGGAGGGGCTTTCATGGTGTTCCTGATGTAAGGGGAGACTCTGATGGGAATCCTTATGTAACAGGGGACTCTAATGGGGATCCTAATGTAAGAGGGGAGGACTCTGCTGGGGACCCTTATGTAAGGGGGGACTCTGATGGGGACTCTGATGTAAGGGGGAACTCTTATGGGGAACCTGATGTAAGGGGGGCTTTGACAGGCTTCTTGATGCAAAGAGGGACTCTAATGTGGACCCCGATGTAAGGGGGACTCTGGCGGCAATACAGTGCAGCCCTCACACTGAAAATTTTGGAGTCCCCTGGAAGAGAGCATCCAACTGTACAGTATAAAATGTACCTGAGGATGACCAGAGAGCCAGTCACTCAGTTCAGCTCACAAAAGAGTAAAAAATGACAGGAGACGGTCTTTGACAAGTCCTTTATTAAAAACAAAAATAAACAAAATGTCCCCCGGACACAGATCTAACGTCAAAACGATGCCCGCTGCCACCAGGATGACAGTTCTTAAATACTGTGATCATGTCATCATGTGCTGTGATTGGCCAAAGCATTGCACCTGACCTATGGTCAGGTGCATTGCTTTGGCCAATCACAATGCACTGTCAGGGCGCAGTGCATTGTGGAGCAAACACCCCTAGTGTCGCTGAACACACGAACAGCCAATGTTCAAGTCAGTCTTATGTTCGACTCGAACATCAAGCCCAACTATTTATCACCTTCCCAGCCATCATCTGTGTGCACCTCCCCCGGAATTTTCTAGATACTGATAAATATTCAAGCTGGTGTTTTGAATTCTCCCTCCCTAAGCTTCTTCTAGAGGCAGGGGGAAGCTATCTAGGCCTGTGAAACACTGAACAGATCAGACCAAACAACCTCTGCTCCCTTGATTATAGAAGGAGCCAAAAACTAGGCTCTTCGGCTCCTAGGCTTCTCGGCCTTTTGGCTAAGATCAAGTGTAGTATCTGTTCTTATCAGTGTCCAGTAGGGGCGCTCCGCTGTCATTCTTGCTTTTCGGCGAGGATGGCTGGCTCTATAGCACCCCTGCTGGTATGATGGGGCTCTGAAGGTTAGTTGGAAGATAAACCGTGGTGGCCATAGGCTGTTGGGACCTGGGAGTAATTACCCCGGAAAAATTGGAGGGGCCCAGTTCCTCCTGATTTGAATGGGTCTACCTTGTCTGGCCAGGGGTTGGGGAGGCAGAGAGTCTGTGGAGCAGTGCCCCCTGGAAGTGGTTGCTTCAGGAAGTGGTTGCTTCAGGGGTGTTCTTAGTAATCCATGGGGGTGGGATCCCAAATGTGAGAAGTGCACATGGTCACTGTTCTAACCACTTTTTCTGCACTGGGCTAGGCCTTTTGGCTGACTCCAGGCAATTTTTTGCTATGGGCCTCAGGGCCTAGCCAGTGTACAATTGCACGGCCAATTATTTATTTATTTATTTATTTTTCCTCACTATTTTGTCACCTTTCACTTTTGTGTGTGTTTTTTTCTCACTATGATGTAGGGTATGGGTCCTTGGGCTTGCCCTGAAGTCTAGGGGAAGGATGTGTGCCCATTAGGTTCCTTCCTCCCCTGTTCCTGGGGGGGGGTTCTCTCTGAGCTCCCCGACCTAGTACTTGGTGGTTTGCTTCGGCTAGCCACAAGGAAAGTGGTCCACCAGGCCTTTTGGTTAGTGGACCATGTTGGAAACCCTTTGTCCCTGTCAGGAGCCTTGCGCCCCGGGGGATCAGGGTAGAGGTCCTACCCCTTTGGGGGGTGGAGAAAAGCGCACCCTTAAGTGCACTTTTTAGTGTTTGTGTTTTTGCACTTGCATGGTTTTTGTACACTTACGGGTTTTAGTTTTTTCGCACCTCAGATGAAAAATAAAAAAAATTCAAAAATAAAGGACCCAAAAACTAAATCTACCTAGCATCCTAACTAGGAGGGTGCTACATAGCACTCACTTCCTGGAATCCATCAGCTCTTAGCTTAGGCATGCAGTCAAGGGGGTGTGCTTAGATGAGAAGCCCCTCCTCCCCTCCTGGGCTTTATGACATCATTTTGGCCTAGGCCAAAAACCAGGAAGTCACTGAAGAAATGTAAAAAAAAAAGTTTAAAACAAGTAAATATAAAATACCTTCCTATCTATTTACTGATGCAGCATAGAGATTAAAAATAGTTCATGTTGATCGAGAGAGTTTAGTGGTCTTTTATTAAGAGTTCACATTTAATATAGATAGTTTTGCAGCACAAAAAGTACATTTTAAACGTAACTTTCTACGTGCTAAAAAGGACTTCATCTGCAATTATTTTTTAAATTTATTTGCTTCATACAAAATTACATTACACGTTAAAAATGTTTTAATGAGCATTTAAATGCCATTTACGGGTCTATTAAACAGATGTATCTGTATGCCAAAAGGCGCGTCTGTACCCTTTACACGAGAGCAGCTTGGTTTCCATGGAAACATACATATTTTGACAATACTGAGTCACCTATAGCACCTAAGTGTTCTGTAATATTTAAAGGGTTATATAACACATCTGCTGGTTCTGAAGTATTACAACTATCTATCTGTAGTTTATAAATGTGATTTTGTATTTTAGTTTTTTAAGGAAATCTAATTTAGCATTTAGGCCCATTTTGCAACAAAAGGATACTGATTACAAAATTGGGGATGGGCTGGATGGGTTAGTTCACCTTTACCAAAAAAAAAACTGTCTATGCAGATAAGGGGTGTCCAGGGGCGGACTGACCATTTGGAAACTCGGGCACTGCCCGAGGGCCCGGGGTCAGTAGGGGGCCACAAAAGATGCCCCTGGTACCTTTTTCATAGGCATTTTTGAGTTTGGGCAAGGACACAGGGGCCCCATGATCCCCTATTGCCCGGTGAGATGCCCCTGGTACCTTTTTCATAGGCTTTTTTGAGTTTGGGCAAGGACACAGGGGCCCCATGATCCCCTATTGCCCAGGGGCCCCATGAGTTGTCAGTCCGCCCCTGGGGGTGTCTGTAGATAAAAACAGACTGTACAGCTTTGACCAAAGTTGAATAATGTCCTTGCCATAACCATTGACATACCTCATGAAGCCCGACTGAGAAACTAGGATGTTGCTAAGAGAAGCATGGTGTTACTGTTTACCTTCACCATCTGCCAGGTCTGAACCCATGGCCTCCGCTGTGTCTGATAGTAGCTCTTTTTGTTGAGCCACCTGAGATGCTGGAGAGCATCCTGTCTGATCCTTTGGGTTAGGAGTCTTCAAACTTTCTAAAGAAAGAGCCATTTTATTGTTCTTTAGACCAGGCCTTGAAGTTTCCACTTGCCTGCTCGCCAATGGCGAGTGGAAATTATGGTGGGGGCAAGTGTGTCCCCAGGGCCATTTTGCTGAGCAGGCTCGGAGCTCAGGCGGGATCTGTCATTGGCACTGGTAGCCGTCAGACTTCTCAATAGCTGAGTGCAGTGAAAGCAAAGGAAGGTGTGCTGTGCTCTCTGCCTCCTCCTAGAGTGCAGTACCCGGCTCTGTGAGTGAACAACGAAGTACTGCAACTTTTTATAGGGCTGTGTGTGTCTACCTAATTTCAGCTCACTTTGGTCACATGATCCTCTATGTCAGCCAGTGGTGGCTTCAGGGGAGAGAGCACTTAAAAGCGTGCGTGCGTTTGTGTTTGTGTCGTGTATGCATGTACATGTGTCTGTGTGTATGTACATGTGTGTATCTGTACATGTGTCTGTGTGTATGCACATGTATGTGTGTGTGTACATGTGTCTGTGTGTGTATGTACATGTGTGTGTGTGTTTGTGTGTATGTACATGTGTGTGTGTGTTTGTGTGTATGTACATACATGTGTCTGTGTGTACATGTGTCTGTATGTACATGTGTCTGTGTGCATGTACATGTGTGTTTGTGTGTATGTACGTACATGTGTCTGTGTGTACATGTGTCTGTGTATGTATGTACATGTGTCTGTGTGTATGTACATGTGTCTGTGCGTGTGTATGTACATGTATCTGTGTGTATGCGTGTCTGTACGTGCCTGTGTGTGTATACATGTGTCTGTATGTGTATGTGTGTACGTGTCTCTGTGTGTGTACATGTTTCTGTGTGTATGTACATGTCTGTGTGTGTGTACAGGTATCTCTGTTTGTGTGTGTTTGTTCGTGGAGAGCAACTCTTAAGGCCTGGCTAGTAGCTCAGGACTTGAAATTTAAAGCCCTGCTTTAGACGATAGTGGGGCTGGACTGTCCTCAATGGGAGGAGAAAATGCCCTAGCATCAGTGGGAGGAAAAAAGCTACATAGTGCCCATGGTCATTAGTTTGAGGAATAGTGGCCCAACATTGGTAATAGTAGGAGGAATAGTATCCTATAGTTGTTTTCAGTGGAAGGAGTAGTGCCCAGTTTTTTGTATTGGTGGGAGGAAAGGTGCAATATCGTTGGTGTCAGGAATGGACTTGCCAGTGGTGGTGGGACTCACCTGCCTTGTGGTCTGCAGTACCAGGGCTGGCCAGCGGGTGCTCTCAGCAACCAGAGGCTCACTCCTGCAATGAGCCATCACCTGAAGCTGATTACAACAGGTGTATTTAAGGAATGGCAAGGCCAGGGCCTTGGTGTATGTTTCCCATGGGCCCCTGTACCTGCATCCTGTCTGCTTTCTTCCTGATCCAGATTCTGCTTCGATCCCTGACTCTGCATGAACTCCGCCTGTCCTGACCTCGGCTATTCCTGACTACTCTTCCACCTGCTCCTTGTGCCCTGCCTGCCCGTTTGCTACCGACCCGGCCTGCCTGACTACGCTTAGTATTGTTTCTATTGTTATCTGTTGGAGGTTTGGGTTGGATTGTTTGCACTGTGTTGTTGTTTAGTCTTGCACTGCGTCTATGTTTTGTTTAGTCTTAATAAATTGTCTTATTCACACTATACCTGAAGTCTGCGTTTCTCTGTGTCAGGCCACACATTTCTGGTCATACCCGGATCCCTAACAGTTGGTGTCAGCAGAAGATGCCCCATCTTTGGTGTCAGTGGGAGGAATAATGCTGCCATGGTGGTGTCAGTGGGAGGAATACTGCCCCATGTTTGGTGTCAGTGAAAGGTATAGTGCCCCATGACTGTAGGTGGAAAAAATGTGCAATCACTTGTATCAGTGGGAGGAATTATGCCTCATCATTGGTGGCAGTGGAAGGAATAATGCTCCATTGTTGACGTCACTGAAAGTAATACCTTCACTGTTGGTGTCAGTGGATGGAAGAGTGCCCCATCGTTGGTGTCAGTGGGAGAAATAGTGCCTCATATCAATGGGAGGAATAGTGCCTCAAGAGCCAGATAAAGGTTAAGCAAAGGCTGCATTTGGCCTGCAGGCCGCAGTTATGAGACCACTACAATCCTGCAGTGCTCCTTGTTTCTGGAGAACCTTGAACCCTTTGCTCCTCCCATGAAGTTCCTATTTAAGCCATTATCTTGCTATTGTCACTCCTGCTTCCATTCATATCTTTGCAACCATTTGTTACCGACCTTTGGCTTGTTCCTCGACTATGCTTCTGCTTGATCCCAACCTGCTATCACTTGTTACCGACATTTGGTTTGTTTACTGAATACGCTTCTGCTTGATCCCTATCAGCTATATCTGCTACTGGACCATGACTTACTCACCTCTTAGTGGGGCCATCCTGAGGACTGTGACCTGATACTAACATGCAGCAAAACCCATCTCCACCATCAGGAGCTCTGGTGAATACTGGTTAATTAGACCCCACATCCAGCCCGCTATAAGATTTGATCCAGCCCCTCAGCTACAGTCAGTGGCATATTCTCAATGTACACTGTTTGATGATTAAGATCAGCAGGGGATGCCTACGTCTAAGGCAGACTGTGACGTAAGGGGGCTATGATGGGGACCCTAATCTATGGAGGGACTCTGATGGGGACCCTGATGTAAGGGGGGACTTTCATGGGGACCCTGATGTAAAGGGAGACTCTGATGGGGATCCTTATGCAGGGGCAGACTGACAACTCATGGGGCCCCCGGGCAATAGGGGATCATGGGGCCCCTGTGTCCTTGCCCAAACTCAAAAAAGCCTATGCAAAAGGTACCAGAGGCATCTCATGGGGCCCCCTACTGACTCCGGGCCCTCGGGCAGTGCCCGAGTTTCCAAATGGTCAGTCCGCCCCTGTCCTTATGTAAAGGGGGAATGTACTGGTGATCCTGATGTAAGGGGGGACTCTGATGGGGACCCTTATATATGGAGGAACTTTCATGGGGACCCTGATGTAAGGGGAGACTCTGATGGGGATAGTTATGTAAGAGGGGACTGTAATGGGGATCCTGATGTAAGGTGAGGCTCTGATGGGGACCCTTATGTAAGGGGGACTTTCATGGGGACCCTTATGTAAGGGGGGACTCTGATGGGGACCCTGATGTAAGGGAGGTATAAAATAGGGTTTCTGATGTAAAGGGGGACTCTAATGTAGACCCTAATGTAAGGGGAACTCTAGTGGGGACACAGTGCAGCTCTCACACTGAAAAGTTTGGAGTTCCCTGGAATAGAGCATCCAACTGTACAGTATAACATGTACCTGAGGATGACCAGAGAGCCAGTCACTCAGTTCAGCTCACAAACATTCACTTGTAACATGCAGTATTTTTTTTAATCAAGGTAATATGGAAGAACTTGTCAATGGCATGTAAGTGGATCCTGGTGTCATCCTGAAATCCTTCTACACTTGGCTGCCATGAAATACTGGATTGTGTGCGTTAACTTTTATTTTACAATTTAAGCAAACTCTACAGAGTCTGTCCAGATCCCATTCTGGGTGTGACGGCATGCCTTTATTCCCTGCTCTAGGTAGTATGCCCCAGTGTGAGCGAGGTATTGCTATGCTCCATTGGGAAGCAGGATAACATTAAGTCATGTTATTGCTACTGGATTAAACTGTTGTGCGGTTGGCACTTCACGGTAGCAGTAATTGATAAAAGGTGTGCTCTTGCACACAGAAATATGAATCTGCAGCTCTCTAGAGATGAGAATAAATGGATATATAGTATACTCTCAGTATATATATATATATATATATTTATTTATACTGTGTGAATATACAGTTATACAGTATAAATATATATATATACAGTTGTGTTCAAAATAATAGCAGTGTGTTGAAAAAAGTGAATAAAGCTCAAAATCCTTCTAATAGCTTTTATTTCCATCCACACAAATGCATTGGGAACACGACACATTCTATTCCAAATCAAAACATGAAGAAAAATATATCACATTTGTGTTGTTCCTCTAAAAAAAATTGAAGAAAAGTGAATATTAGACGGTTCAAAAAAATAGCAGTGTTTGTATTCTTTTTTACAAACTCAAACATTCGCTATATAAACTGAAAAATGTTTGAAGATTTTGCTTTCCTTTGAATGACTTCATGAATATTTGGTTGTAGTCGCACTGTTTCTGAGAACTGCTGTACATCTGTGTTGCATGGAGTCACCCAACTTCTGGCCCCTGTGATCAGGTATTCCAGCCCAGGATGATTGGACTACATTCCACAGTTCTTCTCTATTTCTTGGTTTTGCCTCAGAAACTGCATTTTTGATGTCACCCCACAAGTTTTCTATTGGATTAAGATCCGGGGATTGGGCCGGCCACTCCATAATGTCAATCTTGTTGGTCTGGAACCAAGATGTTGCACGTTTACTGGTGTGTTTGGGGTCGTTGTCTTGTTGGAACACCCATTTCAAGGGCATTTCCTCTTCAGCATAAGGCAGCATGACCTCTTCAAGTATTCTGATGTATTCAAACTGATCCATGATCCCTGGTATGCGATAAATAGACCCAACACCGTAGTATGAGAAACATCCCCATATCATGATGCTTGCACCACCATGCTTCACTGTCTTCACAGTGTACTGTGACTTGAATTCAGTGTTTGGGGGTCGTCTGACAAACTGTCTCCGGCCACTAGACCCAAAAAGAACAATCTTACTTTCATCAGTCCACAAAATGTTGCGCCATTTCTCTTTAGGCCAGTCAATGTGCTCTTTGGCAGATTGTAACCTCTTCAGCACATGTCTTTTTCCCAACAGTGGGACTTTGCGGGGACTTCTTGCAGATAGCTTGGCTTCACATAGGCGTCTTCTAATTGTAACAGTCCTCACAGGGAACTTTACACCTTCTTTCATCTTCCTGGAGCTGATTGTTGGCTGAGTCCGCGCCATTTTGGCTATTCTTCTATCTATTCGAATGGTAGTTTTTCGCTTTCATGTTTTGGTTGCCATTTGAAAGCATTTGCGATCATTTTAGCTGAGCAGCCTATCATTTTCTGCACTTCTTTTTATGTTTTCCCCTCTCCAATCAACTTTTTAATCAAGATACGCTGTTCTTCTGAACAATGTTTAGAACGACCCATTTTCCTCAGAATTTCAGAGAGAAATGCACTGTAACCAGCATGTACAACATTTGCTGCCTTCCTTCCTTAAATAAGGGCAATAATTGCCACCTGTTTTTTAAAGAATGAATGACCTCACTAATAGGACTCCACACTGCTATTATTTTGAACATGTCCCTTTCAATTATATATATACCTTAAACCACTGGATAAACTACCATTTATACATTTGGCAGCCTATCTCTATTTCAAGGGTCTCCAAACTTTCTAAACAAAGAACCAGTTTACTGTCCTTTAGACTTAAGGGGGGGGGGGGGGCAAACTGGCAAGCAAGAGTAGAAAATACCCCAGTGCCATTGGGAGTAAACAATGCCTCAGGCTTGGTGTTGAGTGGGGATAGAAAATTTACATATCTCCTGTGGTCAGTAGGAGGAGGAATAGTTCCGCATCATTGGTAAGAGTGGAAGGAATAGTACCCCATCGTTGGAGTCATTGGGAGGAATAGTACCCTCATGTTGGGGTCAGTGGGAGGAATGATGCCATATCATTGGTGTCAGTAGAAGGAATAAAACCTCAAATCAGTAGGAGGGAAAGTTCCCCAAGGGCTGGATGAAGGCAAGCAAAGGTCTGCATCTGGCCCCTAGGCCAGTTTGGAAACCACTCTTCTATAGTACTCATACTATATGTAAATGCCATTGTAATAATGTATTGAAGTATTATACTGTGGGATCCTAATCTAAGCTGTTTTTCAGAGACATAAGAGACCTGAGCCTAGTAATATACGCCATAGCCTAGGTGAGCTGACGTATCTTTTTATCTAGAAGGTACACAAGGTTGTTTGTTTTATTAGTTAAACCTGATCTTCTGGCAAATAGGTAGAAATGTACAAAACTCACCTTTTTTTTTTCGGCCAAAAATTCTTTTGAGCCAGTCTTGAGATCCAGAAACCCTGCCTCGTTGCCTACCCAGAGTTGGTGACCTCACTTTTTGTCATTGCCAAACACAGCTTGACCACCCAATCGCCCCAACTTCTGATTGCAAACTGAAGGAGCTACGGCACATCAATGCAGTCATCTGAGAATCATATCACTTACTTACCTGATTGGTCTATTTTCAAATGACACTTCAAGACAAGGATCCTGGCTTGTGGGCTCAGAGGTAGATGTTTCAAGAACTTCAGATCTTAGTTAACAAAACGATTTTACAAAGTGATGTTAAAAAGATCTAAACATTAGGTTATGAACCTCTTTGCATTTTTTTTATTTTAACCTCCCTGGCGGTATTCCCGAGTGTAGCTCGGGGTAAAGTTTCAGTACCACAAGCGGTAACCCCGAGCTACACTCGGGCTTACCATGCGGCGTTGCACAGGGATTCCCTGCAACGCTTACCTTGTCCTTCGCTCCCGCGATGCGTCCCCTGCAGCGTCCCCGACCATCTCCTGATGCCGGCATCTGCTGATGCCGGCATCTGGCTTCCGTGTTCCGGTCCCTGTGACGGTGGCAAATTTGAAAATGTAAAAAAAATTAAATTTTTTTTAAAACGATTATTTCATAGAAAAACATTCCTGTATCAAAGCATTTCACATACATTTTGTCCCTACTGCTTTGTCCGGCGCCCCGCCTGCATTTTGATTGTTCTTTCTGCCTGAAGACTTAGAAAACTCCACGGCGTCCAAAAAGCGTCCCTTTAGGTCAAAATCGGTTTTACACCGGCTAGAGAACAGCGATAGTAAATCAGAACCACTTGCAGAATTGAGTGATAATGATTCGTGGGGGGAAATTCGTCATCAGACACTGAAAACGATTCTGCGACTTTGCTCAGTGATGTGCGAACTTGGCGCTCTATTTCAAATTTCAGTGTTTTTGGTTTGATTATATTATTGAAATAAAGGTATTATTATTATATTATTATTTTTAATGAGTATTTATTAAATTATAATTTATGATTTTGTGTTTCAAGTTTTATCATATCCGGGATGTTTACTAGACTCTTGTTCGGACAGATTTCAGGGAGTTATTCCTAAATTACAGCCTACAATAAAAAAAATACATATTTCCATGCAAAAAAATGGTACCGCTTTTGGTACAAAATTCCTGACATAATCATACCGCCAGGGAGGTTAAGAGACTACTGTCTCTTTGCCCACTTCCCCAACCAACCTATTTACCATGCACACCAGCTGTTCTTTTGCCCTCATGCAAGACCACTGCTTTCAGGTATGAAGGCACATGTGGTCTCTTCTCATAATGCAGTTTTCAGGCCAAGCACTCAATCCTTAGGCCTCAACGTTTTTACATGACCAAGGATGTGGCACCATCCAATATGGAGCCTACACAGTTCTTTACTCCTGACATGAACAGAATGGTAGGGGAATGTTGCAAAGGTAATTATAAGAGCGTGGTGAAAGGGGTGTGTGTGTAGGACTTCCTCCAGATGTAAAGCATGCTCCTTTTCTTTCTTGTAATGACCATAAAATGAATAACTCAAATTTCACTACTATGACTCAAAATACCTGGCTTGTATACTCACATAGCTCAGCAGTACATGTTCCTTCAACTCTAGGACTACAAGATGATTTTACAAAGTCAGAAGGTAGGTTTTGCACCCTTTATGCATTTTCAGACTTTAAAAAGACAACTGTCACTTTGTCCATTTCCCAACCAACCTATTCTCCACCTATTCACCATGTGCCCTGGCTGCTCTTTTACCCTTATGCAATACCTGCTGCTTTAAGGTATGGGGCAGCATCGGATCTCCCATCTCTTATGATGCCATTTTCAGGCCAAAGCACTGAAGCCCAAGGCCTTTACGTTGTCACATGACCGAGTGGGTGACACCATCTAATATGGTCCAAGATCATTTTAATTCTTGATAAAAAAAATCCTATAAAAACCTGTTTCGAGGGCAACACCATTCCTTCTTCATCAGTTCTCAACATAGTATTAAACTTGGATATGACTTTTTTCTATTAACAATAAAAATGATATTGGACTGTTATCTGATTTTGGTCTGGTGCTCCTTTCTGTATTTCTATGGTTTGAGCTACTGTTGGAAGCACAACGAGGAGAGCCTTGCTGTGTGGGAGCCACTTCAGCAGAGTTATTGAGCGTGTTTGAAGGTTTCTTTCATCTGACTACTTTCATCTAAGTTCCCAGAGCCTGTTTGAGTATGTTGTCCTGGCATACCATCCAATATGAGGCCTACACAGATCTTGACTCTTACAGAGGAATGGAGTGTGTGTAAGAGGAGCTTTGTGGTTGGCGGCAAAGCCCAAGTCCTTAACCCCTTTCCAGCCCTGCTAGAACACTGTCTCTCCTGCTGAGGCTGCCCTGCTCCTTGCCATAGGCCTCCCCATGACATTCCCGGTCATAGACCTCTATACATATATCCCACGGAAGGAATTTCTACACGAAAAAAAGGGTTACTGCACTTCATTGGTGATGTTCAAGAAACGGCATTATAGTTGCATCACAAGTACATTCATTCCGGACTCATATAACATACATGTTCAATCATATTTAATGGACGATCCGCAGTAGTTACAAGTGAAAACATGTGCAGCACTTTACCAGCTATCTGCCTACAGTATCTTCTCTGCCTAGGGTCATCAGTACTCACAGAACTGTGCTCTCTGTAGACACCTCCTTGCTAGGTACATATTTGCCGGGAACCCTCTAGGGAAGAATCCTCAAGCATGGATCTTCAGCTTGGCCTAACAGGCCTTTTGCAATCCTTCCTAGCCCCCACCTCCATAAGGAACAGAATAATTACAGCCGGCTCCTCCTGTGTACAGGTCCACTCCACTTGGCCTCCTGCCTTGTCCATGGCCTAAGTGTGCTGATTACATCCTCACAGATGTGGGATGTTTAGCTCCCATGCCACAAGTGTGTGTTCTCCTGTCCCCCATAGCTTATATGTGGGTGCTGACGTACCTCTGACATCACTGTGGGAGGGCTCTATCTAAAAGGGGCATACCACTTGCTGTCACTGCCTGCTATATCAGACCCTATTCTGGTAAAGAGCCACCTAGTTGCAAAGAGGCTAACTGCACAGGCGTGTCGGGCAAACACACCAAAGATAATTATTAATTAAGGGTGGTGGAAGGGGTGTGCTTTTCAAGAGACTCTGCCTCCTTGAATGTTAATTTCCAAAGCTCTTCTCCTATAAACATGTAAACAATTTACTAATTCGGTCCTTATAATGTTTAGTGTAAAATTCCATGGTAGCTCATTCAGAAATTCTATAGTTTACATAAATATGTCATATGTTATAGCTATCATTTTTATGAAGAATTGTATATACACAGCATCCTCTATTTAAACTGGATGACTGCAAAAATGTAAACTTTTTTATGAAAACAAATATTTAAGGGTTTGCACTACCATTAAGAATGAATAATGATGATGAATCTGTAGATCTATATTTCCATTATCGCCACTTTAAAATATAGCAAACTTGGTAGGAGTTTTTTTTTCCCCTGGTTTTAACAGTATTCTTGTGTTTCAGATGGCAGCAGGCCAGAAACCACGGATATAGAATGATGTTAACCCTAGTGCAGAGCAGAAAAAAAAGTAAGAAAAAACAAGATGGCTCAGCAATTAACAGCATTATATATGTTAGTGTTAAGTAGTAACAGATGTTTCTTTTGGTTCCCAACAAATTCCTTGCAAACCAGGGACCATAGATGTTGACAAAAGTTTATGAAAGTGCATTTGCTTTCATTCCTCTTTCTTGTAAATGGTCAGTAAACCATGTGGGCCAAAGCTTAGATTCTCACACTTAAAGAAGAGCTCCGGCATAAAAGAGCTGTTCTATGTGTCTAATGGCAGTTTCTACTTCTATTAAAATGTACCTAATACTTAAAACTGAATTCCAGGTATTTAACATAGTTACATTTGTTTCAGCTTGGATCAATGTACGAATGTACAGTATGTGCCATACCCATGGGAACTCTTTAGAAGCTGCACATCACTGTAGTAGGCATCGCTACTCCAGTGATCTCCATTAGATTCTGGGTCCTGAGCCAAGAAGCTAACCTGCTGTATTGTGAACACAGGAGCTTGCCTGCTTTGTACAGGCGCCATTCAGAGAACACTTGGCATTTTCTCAATTAATGCAAAATGTTCTCTGATTGGATGAGGTGCCAATCATGTTGTCACTGCCCCACCTCTCCACCTTGTCCAATCAGAGAACACTCTGCATCCATTGAGAAAATGTAAGCATTTTCTGAATAGTGCCCATGCCAAGCCTCCTGTGCTCATGACGGGAAACCTCTTGTGTTAACAATGCAGCAGGGCAGCCACTTGGCAGAGGATCCAGAAGAAAGTGGAGATCACTGGAGTAGCAAAGTCACATACTTATGGGCCTCAACTCAGTGGCCTGTAATCGTATAACAAACTGATAGTATGATCCCAGCCTAGGCAAAGTAACTTGACTGAAGCTCAAATGCTTTGTAATGAAAAATAAGACTGTTGCTGGAGATTTCCACATGTCAAGATATAATTAATGCGAGTTGTAAGGTTATGAAAGGTCCAAATTTCATTTAATGTGCAGGAAGTAGATGCCTTGCAATGAACTCAATACTAAAACAAATCTAAAGCCATCCAAAAATCTAAATATCTAAGTGTCTATCCATTACGGTTGTAGGGTACATAGATGATTTATTTTTATACTAGTGGGTATATATCATCAAAAAACACTCTTTAGTAATTTATCATTGTATAAAGACTTTATTGGATGCAACTTATGCAGAATTCAACTTCATGGCATTTTGACCATTGTTTACCAAGATAATCCACAAAGCAAGCAGTAGTTTGTCCTATTTATATTACAGGACTCTTACATTCCTTTATGCAAATAATAATAATGAAAATACATTGAAAGTAAGAATCTAAAGATTGTTAGTTAACATATGGAGATGAAACCACTTCAAGTATGGGGATGGAGGGTGTTGTGTATTGTGGATCTATGAAGCAGTGTTGGAGAATAATCAGTAAGGAAGGTGAGTGAATGATCAAACAGCAAACATAAGCTAGACATGTCAAAACCTTTTATAGTGTTGGGTTGAGTAGGGAAGAGTTTAGGTCACTATTAGTCTCTTTGCCTGTGCACCATTGAGGCAATTTCCCTTTATTTCCTGTCCCATAGACGTAAGGAGTTAGTGGAAATCTCCCAAAGTGAAGGGAATTTTCCAAGATGGTTATCACCAGAAAAGTAGCAAACAAATAATAATGGGAGTTCTGGCGCACAAGCAAGGGTGAATCTCCTCAATGAGGACACAGACTGCAATGAATACTGGTCCTTCCCCACTCCATCTAAAATATCTTTAATATACAGAAGCAGACTTGTAATATACATAAAGATGAATAGATTGAGATAGATAGGAATGGTAGAAAAAATGAATGAGAAAAACAGAATTAGATAATTTTAATAAATACACAATGAAACACAATAAACACAGGTATAGTAGGGTAAGGGCAAAGGATACTCAAAGGTGATCAAAATGTAGACTCCTGGCCTCTATTCACAGTCAGTTCAGAAAACAAGTCCTTTAAACTGAAACTGACACTCTACTCTGCAGACTTTGGACTCTTCAGCTTCATACAGAACACATACCCTCTGCAGCAGGTAGACAGGAACCCCTCTGCCATGTCCACTGGCAGCAGTTTGCGTCTAGCTCTCCAGGACACTCTTCTGCAGGCCACTTCTTTCCCCAAATGTTTCAGCAATGTACGTCAGACTCTTCCAAGCCACAGAGCCTGCCTTGTCTTCTCACCCGAGGCTTGGAAGGCTCAGATCTCTGACACAAAGCGTCCTCTCCTCGGACATGCCTAAGAGGCAACAGAGATTCCACAAAGTCATCCTAAATATTTATATCAGACTTTTCCCACCCTTTCCCAGTGTGCACCACTGGCAATAAACATTCTAGTGGCAAGGGAAACATACTGTAAATATTCAGAACTTGTATCTTCTCACACTATTACCAGGGACAATCCCCAACAGCAAGCAGAGGCAAACAATAAAACTGAGCTTAGGGGAAACCTAACAAAAGCAGAGCTTTAACAATCCAACAGAAAAGACAAAAGTTCCCTGCGCTTAAGAGTGGTGTATTGGTGATAGATGGATCTCAGGTCCTTGGCAAATCTAATGCTGGCACAGGCTTTGCTGCCCTCAAAGGGTCGGGGGAAACCCAGGAGAAATACTGCAAAATAAGGAAGAGAGTGCGCACCAGCCTAGTGCACGTTTCGAGGGGTGATGCCTTCTTCTCAGAGCCAATCAGATCCCCCTTTGAAACGCATCAGCCATTTGGAGGGTTCTCTCACGTTTGGGAGCTGACTTGGTGACCAAGTCGCTTTGAACTTTGATGTGTTTTTGATGCTGTAGTTGTTTGTGAGTATACATCTATTTTTTAATTAATAAAGCTACATCCCAGGTAATGCACTAGGCTGGTGAGCCATCTCTTCGTTGTTTTGCACTATAACAATCCAAGCTCAAGTTGACTACGCCATGCTTGCCATTATATTTTTTGCTGGATTCCCTGTTTTTTTTACAGGACCATAGCAGTATGGGCTTGATGTTGGGGAGATAGGAGAGTTGTGCATTGCTGTTGCAAGGTTACATCTTGTTGCATTCCTAATTAAATGTAGAATTGGTGGGCAAGCAGTTATCAATTACCTGTACTAATATGTACAGCTGTCACCTTGGGTCTTCCAGCATGATCTTCTTCTGCAATAGCTTGTATGTTGCTTAGAAGTCATTATTGGGGCTATGGTATATGTGGTGGACTATTTTAACATGCTTTTATTAAGAAAAATTCTATGGTTATCATTATTTGAATCTTTCAAAGTAAGCTGGTTTATTTGTTAAAGGTAAATATTTCAAGGTGTTTGCTATTGTAATTATTTACCTTCGAGTTTATTTAAACCTCAATAAAGATAATAGACAACTTACAAGATGATGTTGAAAAATAAAACAGCATGAGCCACTTTCTAAATTTTTTTTCTAGGGATACTAAGATAGAAGAGTGGGACCTGATGGTACTTGCAGTAAGGCTAAGCATGTCTGGGTGACAGCAGAAGAGGATATAAGGAAGAACTAGCCTCTGGAAAAACCTTTGGTTCCTCTTTCAGAAGCCTTATGATCAGCCTTTCTCAAGCAATGTTTTGTGGAACTGTCAGGAGTGCGTAATGCACCCTTTCCATGTCAGCTGCTGGTCTCGTTCCAGCACCCTGGCTTTTGTGGACCTGCATTTTCCCAGTCTGACTGTCCACCTGCAGGGACACAGACTCTGGGTGAAGACCAAACGTGTTTTAAGCCTGCCAAGCCCTCAGTCTTATGCTTGTGATGTGTTTGCTTCAAGCTCCCTGTTTCCCTGTCTTGCTTCCATGCCTTAGCTTCACCTTCGACCGATCCTTCCCCTGCCAGCTTGTTTGAATTTTCTTGTTATCGACCTCGGATTGGACTTTAACTACTCTCTGAGCTCAACCTGCCTTGTGACCATGGATTTGATACTGACTACTCTTTGAACGCTGCCTGTCCTGAACCCTGAAACTGTCACTGGACCACTTTGCCTATCTGCCAACTGCAAGCACTTGTTCGTTGTGCTTGGTTTGCACCTGCCATGGTGTGGGGGCCAGGCGCTATAACTTACAAGGGCAACTGAGTACCAGTAAGCCTGCTTGCCTTATAGGAAAGGGGGCTGCTATAAGTGAAGAACACAGAAGCCAACTATAGTGCCTAACCACCAACGCTAGGGAACCTTCGGGTTCTTTCAGCGTTTGATAGGGACTCCTTGATCAAAGGGCAATTCCTGCCTCTCAAATAAGTAATCCCTGATGCCAATTATGTTTTTTTGCTATCTATACATTGGGATTTTTGCAATGACCACAAATGTAAGGAACATTCTTCTCAGTGAGCATCATGCTAATGTACTGTGAGTTGTAGATATTTTAGAATTAATAGGAGTTCCCAGAGCCTGGAAAGTTATTTAATGGGTTCCCCCAAGTTAAAAAGGTTGAGAAAACTTCTTTAGAGACTCCTAACTACCGAAAGAACCCCCGAAATTCAAATTAATCTCAGAACATCGGATTACCCTTCTGGCTTTCACAGTGATCACATGGCCAAGAATGTTGTGACTGATTGGCTCTTACTGTGTCTATGATGATGCCCAGTGACAACCTGACCTCAAGCCTCTGGTGCCCACTTGGGGACACACCTGCCCCCCCCCCCCTTCAGTAAATGGGCTGTGCCCTATATAACCATTCTTCTAGTGCTATGACTCCCCTTTAGTGACCTATGCATACTGTGGGCAGTAATCAAGCAGCTAAGAAAAACATTTAGAGCTTACTTGTGCTGTCACACTTCAGTGACGATATTACCTGAGTATATTTTTTTTTGCTCTGCACATACTTAGAATTGCTTTGCATGCTAATAGGCTTTAGAGAAACCCTGATTTTGTAAAGGCACGCACTCCTCAAGAATCATTACCAAACACATGATCGTAATTGGCAAAAATAGCCATAAAAAGAATTGTGAAGGTGGATTAATTACAATTCATTACAGTGTAAATTTTCCCTGGGCTATTGTTAAAGACGCAGAAGTTTTAGGGTACAGTCTTTTATGATTCATTTCACCATGTCATGAAACACAGGCTAAGCACCAAACTCTATTCATTACACTGAAAACCACTAAAGCTTTATTGGTTTTCCCAACATTCCAGCTTATTATAAGATTTCATATGGACAGCACATTTTTAACAATTGGCAGAAAGTCACAGTGAAATAGTAGAGTCCATTCCCTCCTGGTCCCCACTGACATCTATTTTACAAGTACATTTTCTGCACTGTTTATAAAATACTTAATTCCCACTTAACATTGTTAAATTGCAAGCCATATATTTTGTGTGTTATTATTACACTGTTACAAATTAACATTTTCTAATCTTTTTCACCTGCACAATGTAATCGGCATTTTACACTCTCATAGGGAGGGTTTACTGAGTTCTTAAAGTGGAGCTAAAGTTTGTTCAATAACAAGTGCTGACAGGTAGGCTTTTTTATGACAGAGGAGACCATGCATGTCTCTTTTGTTATAAGTGTACAGTCCTGCATGTGTAGCTCAGTGTACAGTCTTGGTGCCAGTCTGTGCCAGAAAGAAGTAACTCCCATGTGTGTAGGCAGGTGCTGGCATTCTTCCCACCTGTAGGTGGCACTGTGCTGATGCTGCAGAGGGAAGAGAAGTTCGGTAACAGAATTGTATGCTTATGAACTCCATTAGTCCTCTCTGAGAAGGTAGAGTTGACCCGGACTGAGAGGAATCCCTCCAACATTTTAGAAATTTACATGCCAAGGATTCAGAACTTTGAGGAGGATTCCATGTTCCATGTCCCTATTGGACAACAACTGGCCTCCTTCAAGTGAATTCTGTCTTTGCACAGAATTCCAGAGTTTGGTCTTCTCCTATATCTCTTGGGCAAATTACCCCTTGCTCATCTTGTTCCTTAATGGGATGCTGCGTCTTCGACTCCGGAGAGAGCCAAGACTCCCATAGTGGGATCTACAACTTGCTCTCGAATTCTTGCTACCTGCAGATGGGTTCATTTTTGGTTCAGGTAAGGTAACAGTGAGCCATGAAGACAGCCTCTTTATTGGCTATCACCTCCTGCCAGGAGATTTAAAGAGATCAGGAAGTTAAGCTATAAGGGACCCTTTTTGGTGTTCTGCATGGTTCAGGCATTGCTCTCCCTGCAAGTTGGACTACTTAGGATGACCAATTCTATTCACAGGATGTTAGGCTACTTCAAGCTTGCTCACAAGCTTTGGCTTCATTAGAGATTTCAACCATCTCTTTGTCTTCTTTTGGCAAAATCAGAGGGAAGAAAACATCCTCCAGATTCATCGCTGGATCTAGGGCTAAGGTTTGTTTCTTTGTCTTGATGGCAACACACTCAACCAGGAGCCATGATGTGCTGGTGATATATGCTATGACTTGTGTTGTCAC
Organism: Staurois parvus; assembly: GCF_062004578.1. NCBI lineage: Eukaryota > Metazoa > Chordata > Amphibia > Anura > Ranidae > Staurois > Staurois parvus. The sequence goes on along the minus strand of NW_028318044.1, from coordinate 1,755,716 downwards.
CAGTTTCTAGTTTGTAGTTGCTACAGCATCCATTTACTATTGGCCATCTCCAGGAACATGTGGAGTAACGTGGTCCTCCACTAATACCTTTATGGCTCATGCTGGAGGCAAGCTTGCATCCTTATCCTCCTATTTTTTGGTGTTAAAGTTTGTTAGCTAAAGCATCCAACCCTGATTTGGATCTAGTTATTTCCCATCTGTATACTGCCATGGAATATCTGATCTGATGTCAAGAGAGTTCAGGTGGCCATCTTAACAGGGGAGTTTTTAAAAAGGGGGCCCCACATAATTTAGGTGTGCTTTGGGAGAGTGGATGATTAGGGCAAGAGACCCACCAGTTAAGGACAGTGTTTGGTGCGGGGAAAGGTTCCTGGTGAGAAGAGGCAGTGCAGTTGACACTAACTGGTGCTACAAGAACTTTCTGAGTATTCCTCCATAGTGAGCTATATTGTGTGAATATACCAGATACCATCACCCCTCCAGCAGAAGCCGTCCTCTGATAACATTACAGTAAATTACATTACTGTGAGCTTTGCTGCCGTGTTCTACAATGTGGCAAACATTCCTCTACTGTAACTGTTACAAATCTGAACAACTGTAAATAGTGGACTCCCAACGGTCCAATCTCAAATGATAGTGAAGAACAGCGGCAGCCTTGGCTCCTCCCAAGCCATGCCCTCTGACGTGTTTCACACTGCCCGTGGGACTTAGTCATA